>NW_012130156.1:160003-167956 GCF_000143395.1 Atta cephalotes | reverse complement strand
TCTCTCTCTCTCTCTCTCTCTCTCTCTCTCTCTCTCTTTCTCAAAATTAATTTTATATTTCAGTTTTGAAATATTAAGATCCAGACTATTGGCATAATTTGAATAAAGGAATATTATATTGAATAGTTCATAGTTGAATTTATCACTATGCTATTCAATCTAATGCTATTCAGTCACTTAAGTTTATTTTATTATTATTATAATAAAAGTTATTAATTTAAAAAGTCATTTTAATAATTTTTAATTGAATTATATTTTTTTGTTGCAATGTTATTTATTTTCTATAATCATGAATGTATCGATACGTAATCAGTTAATCACTTTAATTATACGTATATTCTCCTTTTTTGAATCCATCGATTAAATGTATTTTCTTTAAAAAGCTTTATCTTGCCAAATAAAAATAAAGTAAGTAGCGATAATCAATACAACAGCAATCAAATAAATGCAGCGTGAACGAAATATTGTAGTACTTTTATAATACTGATATTAATTAACATTTAATTGGGATTTAAATATCTAAATCTTAATCTGAAATGTGATTCTTTTGATTGACCGATATTTGTAGTCAGCCTTTTACTTACTGTACTTTACAATTATTAATTTATCCTATAATACATTTAAATTGCAACCAGATAGAGATGTGCCGTTTAAAGAAATAACTGTATATCTAATATATCTTCTTTAACATTGATCTTGCGCGCGCGTACTTTTCAAAAATGCAGTTCTCTATTCGCGTTTGTATCGCATCTGTAAACATTAAACTCGTATACTAACACGATTTGATCTTGCGCTCTGTCAACCCTGACCGTATAAAAAGATCAGCGATGATATCTTAAACAATCTCAATGCGGCTAAGCAAATAAGAAATGGTGCCCTTCTTATCTTTCGTCATACAAGATATCTACCGTGTTACATGATTCTTGAAATAGCACAGACTTTTCGTTATATTAAAATTCTAATATTTCCTATAATCATAATTTCCTAGAAACCTATTATTGCGCAGATAGAAAAGAAAAATAAGAGAATTAATTTGGAATTTTGATATTGAGACTTTAGTGATTTCTAAAATTAAATTTTAGGAATTATACAACATAATATCATTCAAGCGGACGAAATTTTATTTGAAGACTTTATTTTGAGATTACATTGTGATGCTTTTTAAAATCATGGAAAAATCATGAAAAAATGTTGTATTCATACCATTCAGCCATGATGTAAGAATATTTTTTAATCATGTATCGAGTTACTTTGAAATCTAATTTCATATACTATCGAAAAAGTTCTAGAGTTTGCTATCTTCGACTTCTGCATTGATATCCATTCAACGTAAATATAAATGCATTTTTTATCTTTGAGCAACGCATATATAAATATGTACTTGATCAGTAAGCTTATCATTCTCATCTTTTACGTTTACCCCGCCTTCTTCCGCGAGCCATCGTGAGAAGCGTCTTATCAGCTCGGTGGATTCAGATAGTCCTACGGCAGCAGGGCTATAACCCCGTTGACATTAAACTCGCTATATTGGATTTCGCGAAATTCGCACTCCTCACCAACCGTGCGGAACCCTCGTCTTTCTCCGGTGGCAAATAGTATGCGTATTATGTCGATTATCTTTTGTTTATTAAATAAACTTGTCACGCACACACATTATAATTCCGACAAGCTAATCTGGAATTCCCCATCGAACATTGAATGAAAAACAATGAAAAAACACTGAAATTAATTCATGAACTCATATTATCATCCTTTACTTTAACGTTGAATAATTTCTATATATCTATCCGCATAGAGTATAAAACATGTTTCATTATCAAATTATGTCGTAATTCGCATTTGTTATTTGTCATTAATATTAGAACTTCTTATCTGACCGATTTCATTGACATTTTATGGATTATCTAAATAATTATCGGTTATTATACTTGAAGGAAGAGTTGTAGGAGGAAGAGTTCGAGATCGAGATTACTACAGGCGATGCGGTGCGCGGCGGTAATAATTAAAAATACGACAGGGATTCTTAGAAGAAACCCGAGATCGGCTATTGAGCTTCTCGTGCAACCGTTACGCATAGAACATGCGCGTACACATACATCCACGCACTGACCATAAAATCGCCCTCGATTCCTGTTAGGATGATCTTACGTCATTGAACATTCGTGTTTGTCAAGAGCAAACTATAGGCCACAAGAAATATTCTTTCTCCATTTGTTCATAAGATGAATAGAAATTTATTGCATTCTTTGTGTATTTCTTTTAATGTGTTTAGAATATTTATTTTTAATATTACATTAACGGATAATGCCCTGAATAATTAAAATACATGAAAAATTTACATCAAAATTTTTTTGTTACTATAATAAATATTTTAATTTCTTTTTCTAATTTTTTATAACTATATGTTATATTTTTCAGAGAGTTCAGAATTGTAATTTTATTTATTTAGGATTAATCAATATTTGTTGAACTTGGGACGGATTGTGTATTTTTTTGCTATTTCTGCAACCTTTCATGGTTTGTCGAAGGAAGGTTTCTTTCACCTCGCCACCATCGGTCGTTTACATTGCGAAACGCATTAGCGAGACGGATCGTGCGCATCGTTGCACCGGGTGTGCAATTGCACGCAGCGCGTGCCCATTTAATACCATTTCCTCTCGTATTAGTGGTTTACAAAGTGCCCGATTGCACCTGGTGATGGACACAACCAACCATCCAGGATACGAGCAACCAGTTTCACTGGAGAACGGTCTCACTCCTGATGCACTCGTATTGCATTGCGGACGTTCCATCGCACTTAAACGATGCACTTAAGACGCATCCTCGTGCCCGCTGAGCTCGTGTCAGACGTACGACATATCCTAAGACAATCGAAACCGTTAGACGACTCTCATCCACCGGTATTTACATTACCGATGTAAAATGCACGCGAGAGTTTATCGCGATTGTAATTCCTACTTGCGGGAATTCAAATAAGGATAAATTTTATTTTTCGACATAACAATTTTTTTCTTCGATACAATCAACTTGAAAATTTTATTACTTTTTTACTTAGGAATTTATTACTTAGAATATTACTTAAGAATATTACAAAATTTGTTGTGTGCCGATTGAAGAAAATTTAAATTCTATTTACAAATTATTTTTTATCCTTCTTCCTTCATTTTGCAATTTATACAGAAATGTATCTGTCTTTTTTTGTATCGTTAAAAATATTTTCGTTTCAATCATTATCAATATCAATAACGTTTCGTATCATAACCTACCTTAACGTTATGTAAATATAAATCGTCTAAGCAAATTTCCTGAAAGGTCGAGCCACATCGGGTGTCGAGTTCACTGTTAGCCTGCAATTTTATATTCGTCACAACTCTCCTGGCAATCAAGAGTAACATGCTGATTATGCATTTTGCATGCGAGTTGCGGTTTTCGTCTAGCATTCACGTGCGAATAATATGCATGCTATAAGTACACATCCATGTACAATACAGAATGCCAAGTTATAATAGAAAATTAACATTAACAATTAACATTAATTAATAAATTCTGTCGCACAAGAACATTGCTAGATATATATTATCGCCAATATCTAAATAAAGTTTGTATTTCTCTAAAATTTTCTTTTTACAATTTAAGCTATGTGATGTGTGTCATTGATGTATACGTATAAAATACATTCGGTCCATATTATTAAATCTTATCAATATTATCAATATATATAATATTTTAAATATTTCCCATATTATATATATCTTTGCCCTCTATATCTCTATTCTCTATTCTTAACATATGACATATATCACAAATCTCGCTTTACGTTTAATTTTTGACGAAATTGCACGCGCTTATCGGTGTTCCTATCTTTCTTTGTCGATCGGCGCGGCGGTGAGTTTGGAGGCTACCACGTGAGAAGTACCTCGGCGGTAATCGTCGACATCGCGAGAGCGATCGCAAAGGTATCTTCGGACACGTACCGGTACGCAGAAACGTGCCCGGGCCACCGCGCGACTGCTCAAGGCCGCATCCGTATTGACATCACTGCGAGCGTACAGCGATGCTTTAGTTTGTTTTACGCCGGTCGCTTCTTTACCTTGTTTGGGACACGTTAATACGCTCGGAGATAAAATGCACGTGCGCGATGCGCGCGTGGCGTGCAAAGCGCACCGATCACTTTTTGCGCATAATTATACGCATAAGTATAAATAAAAGATTCTCTGCCAGAAAAAGTATTTCTTCTATTGTTAGATAGAGAAAAGAGTCTACCTTAATTTAATTCAAATAGATTAATTTATTATTATATTAAAATCAATAATGATTATGAATAATCGTTGTTGAATATTTCAAAATATGTAATTGCATGCTATATAATTAAAAGGCAAAGTGGATGAAAATAATTTTTTTAATTCAGTTTTGTGGGAAATGTAAATGAAAAATGTTTCTCAATGTTTCTCAAATATAGGTAATTGTTATAATTTTCATGAAAAAATCACAAATAAATATCACCGATTGATTTCTATTCATACACGTCATTAATCATCCTTGACTTCCGTAACGATCGGAATTTTTGGAACAACCACTTGAAAAATTACATCCAGAAGATTCTTCGAAGAACATTCCTCGCTGAAGATAGGTGTTACTTTGAAAAATGCTTAAGTGGAGACACATAATTCGCTCGTTGTGCCGAATGTCTGGAAACTCATTAAGTTATTCTATTCAGGTTCAAGTTCAGGTAGAATCCTGCTGCGTTCCTCAAGTGGCCATCGAGCTGAAACCAGGTATAAACAACTCGTAATGGTAATGGCAATGGTAATGGAGTAGCCATGTCGTTCCGGACTTTCATATGATGAGGGTCATCCGTACAAGTAGGAGACGCGAAGGGAGGGAGGTCGAAGGGGTGTTTTCTTCCGTTCTTCGATTCGGGCACGCGCCCGCGCCCGCATTATATGACTCAAACCACGGTTTCCGCTCTCCCGCGAGCGGTTACTTTCCGGTGTTTCCGACATGGAACAGTGAATTTTTCCAATGTATGTATAATGTTATGCGTGATAATAATACACGACAATATGTCTGTTATCAGTTACAAAGATATGTTTACATAAATTAGTTGCATAAGTATAAGGAAATTCTTTATGCTTTTTTTTATTATATTATAAGCGTATGGTAATTAAATATTCTTCGTGTCAATTTATTTTTTATCTTTATACTTTTTTATTTAGAATTCTTCTCTTTTCAATATTAGCCCAAAGTTTAAAAAATGTCAATAGATTATTAAGTTTGTGATTGATTTATAGGTGTATGCAATCTAGAGTGACGTATATGTGTAATCTGTAATAAAAATAAGAGTAATTCTCTAGGGTCGAACGATTGATCCGAACGATCGATTCACGAGATACACTCCGCCTCGTGATCCACATATCCCATGGGTAGGGGCGTACTCGCGTTATTCGCGAAACGTGATCTATGAGTGAAATACGAAGCATACGAATCGCGATTCACACTGTTTTTATTTATAACCTTTTCATTACTATTAGCATCTAACGGACACCTAATTGAGTTCGGTGATTTTATTTGCCTATAGACATTGGACTTAACATCGCTCTCTATGAATAGGCATCTATAAGTTTTCAACATTTATTTCGTCAACGACTGTTTGGCAACAAAATATTCATACTACATATTTTTTATGTTTAATATTTATATTACAACTTGTATAAAAAAGAATCGATAAAAATATTTTCTTTGCTAAAATAGTAAAGTAAAACAATTCAATGTTTCAACTACTATGTTCTCTAAAAAATATGTGCTGGCAAGATGTGTGGCCATCTACAGCGTCGGTCACTGCCGAGTGTCTACCACCTGCAGTGCGCCTTTTACACAGAAATTTCCTGCAGCGAAAAAGTTAATAATTATATGTATATTCAGTTTCACTCTTAAAAAACTTGCAAAAACAACTCAATTATCTTTAAATATCATTAACCTGAAAACATAAACATCTCGCGGTGCGAGAGAAGCAGCGATGCCGAAGAGAAAGATGCAGTTTTGTCACAATTCCAATTATTATTAATTTTGTCTTTATTATTATTAATTTTACTCTAATATCGTATACGTAAGATGTATCGGGCATGAAAATTTACAAGATCTTATGATAAGCTTTTTCAGGCGAAATGATGATGCTACAAACTGTACCAAGTCAGTTCATATATGTTTTGTTTTCACTTCTAAACAAACTCTAAATAAATGATTTATACTTATTACTCTTACTTATTATAACATTGACAAAAGACTACAGAAACGATATTTTATTAGACTAATCAAATAATATATGGAACATCATTTTCTATGTTCTATTATAATATATATATATGTATATGTGTAAGTTTTGCTGTTATAGTTCTTCGTTGTATCGACCGATGAGTGGCGTGGGTGCGATGGGTACTGTAGCTGGAACCGGAGGAACCTATACCCTTCCTTACATGACGAGCAGCCCCACTGAATTGACATCGTCGTCTCAACTTTGGAACGCTCAGGGTAGGTATCAGCATCATAAAAATAATTGATCAGGTAATGCTTACGTCGTGTCGGTTCGCTTAGATAAGTTTCTGACGCGCATATATAAGATGAATTACATTTACAACGTTCGTGAATAATAACGTCAGTGAATAATGTCACGAATCAAGAAACTTTTAGAATGTTTCTTAAACATGATGTTTCAGTTAGCGAAAAAACTATGAATTCCTAAAGGATTCTGAGATTTCTTTTTCATAATATATTTTCATTGACAGTTACAGGTCTGAGCGGACTGTCCATGCCTGAAGATTACGGCAGCAAATCTTCGGGCACGGTGTCCCATCAATCTCTACCAGCGTTTTCACAAACACCTTTCGGTGCTCGGTCGAGTTTCCGTGGTTACAGTCCACCGTATTCGTCCTCTCAACAGAATACCACTGGGAACGCCGCTGTCTCCGCCGTAGAAGCTACTTCTTGGACGTATGCACCTACAACGGACGCTTTAACGACGCAATATGGCACTCCGTCGAGACGGCAGACTGTTAACCCAGCAACAGCACCGACGCAAATCAGTGCTGCCGCAAGTTTGACTGCAAGTAAGTATTTTTTCATTAATCAAACAACATAGAATAGTGTTATTTCTATTATTGAATGGAATTTAATATAATTAAATTAGAGTTAAATTATAAAAAAAACTCTTTAATGCTTAATCCTTAGAAACAGAAATAAGTAAATGAAAATTATTAAGGCTCTTTCTTCTCAATAAAAATGCATGTTTATGAAAAAGATTATTCTATTTATTATAATTTTAAAAGTAAAAAGACTTGACTTTTTTGCAAATATAATAAAAAAAGAGAGCAAATATAATTACAATTGATCAAGATTCAGCATTAAAAGAGTTAATAAGAATTGTTCAACATACTATGCGAATTGCATTTAAAAAAATGTCATCGTATATAACTATACAAATTGATAATTTCATTTTTTTCATTTTAATGCTGTTATTGAAAAAAAAAACATAAGAAAAATCCTTATTAAATATATCCGCTGATAATAAATTCATTTATAATTTGTCAGCTTCTGAAATTCGTCGCATCGACGATATTTGTAGCGATCGCCGTATATTCTCACGATTTAGATTGTCAAATCGCAGAATTCGTGTCTCCGCCAATAAAATCCAGCAAAAATCGACGAATCATTGCGATAACATGAACGTGTGTTGTGTCATTTTATTTGATCTGTAGAATTTAATGAGAAATATTCTTCGTAATTTTAATTCGTATTAATTATCACGACTTCAGTATTTTGAGATTTATTCACGTGCAGCTTCAGCGCTTTGATAATGTAATTGGAATCTTTATTTTCTATCTTGTAAGATATTAATTTAGTGTTTATAAAGTTTATTCTTAGAAAAATTAAATATTTTTTTTTTTTAGTATTGTAAAT
>NW_012130156.1:151937-158809 GCF_000143395.1 Atta cephalotes | reverse complement strand
TTTTTTTTTTTAGATTGAAAATATTTTGTTGGCAATTTAATATTATTTATAGAGTTGATACACTTTTGAAAATGTGTGTGTTTGCTAATATTTATCGATCATTGCTTGCAAAGTTTATTTATGTGCGTTTCTGAACGTAAATGTATGCATGTATTCTCTGATTATGAATAACACGATAGACGCTTTGTGGGGAGTGGAGCTCCATTAATTAAAATTTTTCTTCTTTATTTTTCCAATTCGACATTTTTTTCAACCAATTTCTAAACTCATATAGCAGTTCGAAATAAGAAACCGTAAAGTGCAGGGTAACATGGGTACAGGCAGTTGGAAGTGACTGATCTGTAAGCAACCCTCATTCGAGGAGGTCCTTGAGGAACCAGAGACTCCTCTGGTCGCATGCGTCGGCGCGCCTATCGTACGTTTCTGAAGTGGGCGGTGTCCTTTGATACAACGATTTTTCGTCGCGCGCATCTGTGATTGTATAGAAATAAATGAGCGCCGGCGCTAAACGACATGAGGTGGCATCCCGCGTTGCATCGATGTGCAGCGACATGGATATCGTCAATCGTGATCGGTGGGCGTGTTGCGTGTAGACATACATACATGCTCCTTCGAGCTCATCTCGAATTCCATACTTGATGTAACATGTCAAATTCACTCTTTCCAAAAGGTATATGATCGATTAAAAAGATAAGAAGAAAAAGGAAAATTCTATTTTTATATTATTATTTTCTCACTCGCAATTGAGGAATTATTTTTCCGTTGGTTGTAGATTTTTCGGACAATATAAAGATGTTGTTTTTTTTAACCAAAATCCATTCTATAGGATTTTTTAAATAATTTGTACGATTCCGGGCAGCGAAGTATATTGCTTCTCTGCGAATGATGAATTGGCAGTAATTTAAGCTGTCGCACTGATCGTATTACAGTAGTCATAAATAACTGAGAAAAGGATTCGATGCTTCGCTTAGACGTGAAAAATTCGGTATAAAGGCGAGATCGGCTTGGGTGACACGGATAATCGCATAGTTGTGACTAATTCGTTCACGGTACTAAATTAGGGCTGTTCCAGCAAACCACTCAAAGATCGTGTTTCAGTATCCTCTTACTTGACAGCATCCCAGGGAGCAATATTTCTCGTGCGACTTTTTTAGCCAGCAACATAACTATTTACGAGTGCTGTTTAATTAATATTGGATGATCGATAGGATAGATGGTGCGTATCTTATGAATTTCCATCGTTATCGGGAGAGACTAAAAAATTTATCTTTCGTATAGGTCACTGCCTGCTGACCACTGACATGTCGACTTTGTAAACGAGAATCCGCGATATGAATTCGCGGTTTTGTTATGTTTTATTGGCCTGTCGGGAGCAGATTAACTAATAAATACCAATGAACTCTTTTCCAACTCACAATCGGTCATACGCATTTTATAATACTCTTTACGATCTCGCTAATTTAAGTTATGCATTATATAGGATCCAACACACACATTTTCATTAAAGAGAGGAAATAATTATTTATTATTTTACATAAATATATAATTCTTATTTTGCAATAATTTTGCAATTCGTTCATATTAATTCATTTTAATTTCAAAAAAAAAAATAAAAAATACAAAATACTTTATTTCGATCTTTCATTTTAAAAACTTAGGCACTTTTTTGGAAATTTATTTGGGACACTTTAGAAGAAATGTACCTGTTATTTTCTCGAAAGCGATGATTCAGTAATTACCGTGAAGCATTCTTTCGCTTCCTAGAAGTATTCCCGTCGCCATTTCGAATTCTTTATCGTCTACGATTTCGGGCTTCATAGTAGCCGTGAAAGAGCCGTCATCCTAATGTATCTTTATGTTATCATACGCGGTTGGTACGCGACACCTGTTTCCACGACGTCATGCGCCGACGACTATCGAAGAAGGCATTGATATGACCATGACCTAGGTTGCATGAATGCTTAGGTCTAATCTAGTTGTATCGCGCGATATAGAGGAAACGGTAGGATTGTATCTAACAGATGCGCGTCAATTTACGATAATTTTCAGGTGTTAACGCACATACAGCTATCTAATCGAATACTAGCCAATAATAAAACGCAATTTAACTCATATCATTCGACTTAGGAATGAAAAACCTACGTAACCCTAAATCATACAAGTTTTTTTCCGGGATAATTAAATCGTATTGTAATCTTTCAGCGGAGTTATAGTTTTTCGTTTAACCGATGTACTGTGAGATTACGCGAAATCGTAAACATCAGTTGAATTACAATGAAAGCAAATTCGAGAAGTTTATCAATATACAGCTATTTTCGAAAATACGATATCCAAATAAGATATCCAAAATAAATCGTAGTACAACTGGAGAGAAGGATCTGATATAAAATGATATGAAAATCACAATGTTCTTAAGTCGATCGAAGATTTATGGCGATGTAATATCACGTTCGTGAGGCATGTCACGTAGAGGATAAACTCGATAAGTTGGATTAAGACATAAAACTTTTTTTAAATACCTCCTCGGTCGTCTGCAATTAATTTTAGTTCTTATGCAAGCTCAAGTTCACGACCGAAGTTGATATGGTACGCAACTCGTTACTTATGATGCGCTTCACCTCCTGCGCCCCCAACTTGCTCTCTTTCTTCAGTCCACATTTTCGGCAATAATTAAGACTCACTTCATTGATAACGCTTGACAAGTACATTGAACGTTAAACCAACGCGTCTCGATCATTTATTTTAGATACTAATAATGACACCAAGATAAATGTGCCTCCTCAAGGTTCACGGAGGTCGACCGGACTTCTTTATCCGTCTGACATAAAAGTTCGTCATGCTGAGCAATGAATTGAAGTTGAAAAAATATCTTGTCGAATCTTAAGACAGTCTCCGTTAAATATTTTTTTCACTACAAATATCTGCACTAATTTTTGGAGCGTTTTTCGCTTTATTTATATTTATTATAATTTTGGATTTTTTCTTTTAATAAATTTGAAAATTGCGAAGAAACGTTTCGAACATTTTGAAAAGTTCTGATGTCGCCTATATTAAATCGCGTAAAAAGTAAATCGAATATTTGGCGCTTTTAATATTTTATATAAATTAATTTCGTTCTTTCAAATCTTTTTCCTTCTGCTTTTTTTTTTCTATTCATTCAAAACGCTATTTTGTGTTTTGACTTTTATATTACCCTATATTATATATTATTTAGCCATATTATAATGTAGTTAGATATATGTAATAAAAATTAAAATAATTGAGATATTATCGAGAGAAAAAAAATAAAAAGAGAAAGATGCATTTCTGAGGGATGTATCAGCCGGAGAGGGAAAGTTTAGAGAGTTTAAGTGGTTCTTCAGGGGCTAAAGCTTGTGGTTACACATGCCACACCATCCGGACTTCGTTCTAGCAGACCGGCAACGAGACGCTCCTTTTAACATACCGCGACCTCGAGTGTTTCATCCGCGAGTTCATCATGCTGGCTGTGATTTAAGTTTAACCGTGCCAGACATCTATCTCCTCCTACCTATAGGAGAACTCTATTTCTCTCGGTATATACTCTCGTATACGTCGTATATCGATGCAAGAGTACTGTAAAAGCCGTGCATCATCCTGAAGGATCGCGCACGTGGCCATCCCTAAATTAATCTGGTTGATCCAAAATTTTTTCTTCTAGATCATATACGCGCACAGCTCACTTTTTTTTTTATACATTTTCGCTATTTTATTCAAAATTGATGCATATCTACTTACTAGTTTCCGTACCGCTAGTTTCTACTTAAATGAAATTATACACATAAACATTGATGATTGAACACTAATTTAGAAAATTAGCCACAGAAAATTAATTTTTAATCTTTAGCTTTTAAACACATTTTATAATAATGATTGAAAAAGATAGAAAAGTCGAAGTCACAAATAATGCTAATTGTAATGCGCGTAACGTTTGCACATCTGGCGCGAATGGTCATGCAAATACATATGCTGCACGGGTAATTGTTGAGCTTTCTGTATGAAATGATAAGTATTGCAAAGCCGAGGGCAGATTAGAGCAGTCAAAGGAAACAAAAGCACAGGTGAACAAGAATGTTAATGCGACGATAACATAGTTATTATCGCGCTGAGGTATAAGCGTCTAACTGTGAAATTAAGTTCGTTGGAATACTACAAGAAATAACATGCCATAATCTGATTTATTATTTAATCTGCGATATAAAAAAATGTGCGTTACGTAGTGTTACTTTTATTACTTTTTCCTCTACATTTACTACCTTGGTTATTTTTTCTATTATTTTTTTTTTCTGTTTAATATATCGTCGCGATTTACAGTTTTCTTTTTCGCGATGTATACTCGAGGATAAAGTGTCACGAAGGTCGGAATGCAACAGCGTCGTTCGGATGCGAAAGTGTAACGTAAACTCTTGTACGTACCTCTAACGTAGTGAGGACTCTATACAGGATACCTAGCTACGTCAGCTACTTCTTGCTTACATAATATCCGATTGCTTCCCAGTCTGATTTCGCCCCTAGAAGATTCTCGTGTCCTCTGACCTCTTCGTCCTCGTCGTCAGTTCGGTAATTCAATACCTGCATTTTAATTCCCTGACTCTTCCCCCTGCGTCCTTTCATATCTAGTTACGGACACTTCTCTACTTCGAAAACTGCGTATCGCGTTATGGACACCATGAAACGATTCGAGCAATAAGATATCTCAATCTTAATTTTGATATAATTTTGATATAATCCAAAAAAACGCGAAGGAAAGAAACATTCATTTTTTTTCTTGAATATATAAAATATGTATATAAAAATAATTTTCACTGACATTCTAAATGATATTTATACATACAATGAAATACTTTGAATGCCGTTGCATAGAAAATAGCATCATCACCTATTATTTCCTTTTGGCTTGTATATTTCTCGTAGTAATAAACTGACGATTAATAGTCCACTATTTGTGGGTCAAGGTGGCGTCATGAAGGCGCGAGAACGCAACTCGACCCATCCATATACATATGTGATGTGCTTTGAGAGAGTTCGTAGGACTCGGATGGCATCAGCAGCTTCTTGCTTACCTACATACAATATCCGATTGCTTCCCAGTCGCATTTCTGCCGGATGTGCTGCTCGCGTACGCCGACCTTTCTTCGTTCTCTCCTTCTCCATTTTGCTTTTCTTCTCTTTTTTTTCACTGAGTAACTCGAGACGAATTCTCTTATTTTTCTCCGTCGTCAAGTGACGCGTTCGCTTAGTTCCCTACTAGAAAGGATAAGAGCGCGACTTTACCTAGATTCGCGTTTTAATGAGTGCTATTTAGTAATGATATTTAGTAATGATCTAAATGTAATAATTTCTAGCACCAATTAAAGAAAATTTTATCTTAATCTTTGATTAAATGGATAACATAATTTTTGCTTAATAATTTTAATTAATAATTTTGTTATATAAGCATAATTCTATACGTACAAGCAACGAAGCTTTTTAACGTAGCACATACGCACGTGGTGGCTATTAGGTTGGTTCGCGTTATTATCAGTAAACGCCGGAAATTCTGATAACGCCATGTCCGTTTCCATCCTTCCCTCGACGCTTTTGCGTTTCCTGCATCCTTCCTTCTCTTTTTCGTATATGCTTTTCATTTCATTGCCGGAGATTTTCATATTCTCTTAATACTCTGTCATAACTTATGAAATTATGCATAGTTATTAATATTGTAAAACCTATAGATTCAGATTTTTTGGCATTCCAAGAATGGATCTGGACATGTAGGAAACCCGCGAAACGCATAATCTTTATATAGAAAACACCCGTGGAAGCCTCAAGAATATTACTTATAGATTGACTATATGTTTAACAATTACAATAAAAATATAATTTATTTTAAAACATAAATGTCGCAAGATATTTCTTTCTTTATAATATTTTTCATAATATAATTTTAAGAAGTTAAGATCTTGATAGCTTATTAACTTTAAATACCAAACTATCATTAAGAGAGTAATTATGTACTTTTAATTTATTTACGAAAATTCTTTTGTAGATGTTACAAAATTACAGAAATTAATTTAAATTCTTGTATCACTTTTTCTTCTTTTACTAATATAGTTAATAATTATTATTCTTATTTTTATTATAACAAATAATTGTCTTATTAATTTATTCTCATTTTTCTGTTTGTCGAGGAAAAAATAAAAGTAGATAAATTTTTGTAATGAACATTTCACATATGCTGGAATATGTTTATGTTCTACGTTGCGCTCGGTCTGAGAAACTATGCATATTCATAGTCACGTAATGGAAGTGGGGGAACGTTGCGAACTAACGAAACAATTGTTTCCGAGTGGTCACGTAAAAAGAGGCCACTGCAGATATGGTTGCTCCCGTCAAAGACACATGTGTAGTTCTGTGCCTTTTACCTGGTCGCGCGAATGCATCGTTAATTCGTATCATTTTATATCGAAAGCACGCACGAATATTATGCATTTTATTTTTCCGCTAAAAAAGGAAATTTTTTGTAACAAAAAGGAGAAGAAAAGAAAGGATTGTATTTTATTCTATACCGCATCTTGCTTTTTTTAAGGGAAAAAAAACTTGTTTTACAGGAAATAGAAGTAGTAAAAATTTGGAAAGTAAATAAATGTATTTTTCAGTAAAGAAAGACATAATCAAAGAGAAGGGTAACGATAAATTTTTTCGAACATTTTTTATTTTTTATTTCTAAAGGCAAATTTTTTATTTGATTGATTATACTTATTTCTAATCAAATTAATGCTATATTATGTTCCATTAAATTATTAATTTCTCTTTATTAATTTATAATATTACACACACACACACACACACACACACACACACACACACACACA
>NW_012130156.1:144889-151079 GCF_000143395.1 Atta cephalotes | reverse complement strand
TCTCTCTCTCTCTCTCTCTCTCTCTCTCTCTCTCTCTCTCTCTCTTTCTCTTTTTGTCTGTTTTTTTTCCTTTCTTTTGCTCTAATAATAACAATTGTAACACTTTTTGTCTGATGTCTCTCTTTCTCTATTCATTCTTATCATTAGGACTCCTTGTTCCATAGTTCATCACTCTTACCGTATATTTCTTCAATTCATCATTATTATCGTCGATTCGTTATTGCGGCCGAGGAGCAGTAGAGTTTGTACTATTAACACTTTTAAAAATGATGTTATTTTAATCAAGTATTGTATTGTGAATAAAAATGTGTAGATATAGATAAATGAAGATTTGATAAAAAAATCAGTAATAAGTATGATATAAATTCATCATATCATATTGCGATTAAATTAAATATATTAAAATATTAAAATTTAGTGCTAGAAAACTGCTTTTGGTCAAGGATCGACAATTTCCTCCCTGTCCCGACTTTCCCGTAATTTTTTTATTCCCATATTTTTTCGCGTTAACATCACGCTTTCTTTGAATTCATTCATCATAATACTAAATGTCTATTGATTATCGAGACGAAGGCAATCATCCTTGACTGTTTTCGTCATCGGTGGCGCATATCTAGTAGAAAACAATTTGAGTCGTAGCCCCGAGGTGCCACTATACCCATGGTACGAGCACTCTCCTTCCCGAAATCACGTGCAGCCTTGTTGTAAAATACGTTATCTTTCAATTTCCGATCACACGGAATGATTCTTTGTGTCTGTTGAGTTTTTCCAGGCTCACGTGATCTTCGTGACCGAGGGTGGCTCACTTTTCTGCTCCGCGATCTCTACGGTACCTTGCACAGAAAACTTTCTATAATTACGGTAATTTAATGATCCTGATCCTTTCCCGAATTCGCATCAAAACGTTTTAATGACTCAATGGGGAAAGCGATTAATCTGATATGTACAATTATAAATTTTTTTCTTAAAGATTCAAATATTAAAACATTTTTTTTCCGATTATATGATATATTAGCTTCCTCCGAAATTTATATCACAAACCTCTTTCATATTTTATGTATATTTTCATCATCGTTCATAATATTAAATTGTTTCTTATTCACAATCCCGTAATATAATATCTATATCTCTTGAGAGCAATACAATCCATCATTATACCTTTAACAGACTCTCGGTTACGAAATTCTTATTCCTATTTTCTGTTCTTTTTTGCCAAAAGTAGTAACATATAAATAACAATTTTATATCTTTTTAGTCTGCCACGAGACGCGTTGGTCTCTCTTGCAGCAACTGTGAAACTACGATGACGTCTCTATGGCGTCGTAACGCACAGGGTGAACCGGTGTGCAATGCCTGCGGTCTTTACTACAAGTTGCATGGCGTCAACAGGCCGTCGACTATGAAAAAAGACAGCATTCAAACGCGCAAGCGGAAACCTAAGGGTGGAATGAAAAGTAGCGATACACCTCTTTCTGGCAATGTCGCGCAATGCACAAATAATAATAATAACAATAATAATAGCGTCAAGCTTGAACCAGGTACATTTCTATTAATTAAATAATATTAATTAAAATTCGGTTATTAAAAAATTTAGAAGTTGTACAGTTTTTTATTTTTTACTAATCAGATTTTACTAATTAGATTTTTTTGAATTCTCCTTTACAAAGTTTTTGCGAAATACTTATCCAGATAAAATATGCTCGCTTATTTTATCATATTAATTTTATACATGAAACATAACTTTATAAAAAAATCATGATCTTATAAAAAAATTATTTTGTTGTTAATGTAGATACCTACAATGATTTGAGGATGGCTCATACCGGCGTGTCGCAAATGACATATTCAAGTAATCTTTACGGTAGTTCTCAATCTTCGGGTAGGCTAGTGCCCTATCAGCCTGTGTATTACGATCTGATCACTTCACAGCAACAGCAACAACAACACCAATTGTTAGAGACCCATTCACCAAAGATCGAATGTCCATCTCCACCTTGCGCAACGCGCTCACCTGGAATGGTCTCAGCTGGCCAATCGCCTGATCATCATCAACTCACTTCGCCACATATCGTCACTCTAGGCAGTCCGTCGACCAGTCCAGCCGGATCTAAAATTATGCTGGACAATGGTCATCTCGAGAGATCTACGGTTGTGTCGATATCATCGTAAACACAATCTGGAAAGGTGTCGGATTGTTAAGGCAGGCAATAAATAAAAAATTGTAGCCAAGTAATTCAATGCCTGTCAAGCAAAAGACCTGGGTTTAATTCCCGTTTTTTACTTTTTAACCAGTGAGACATATAATCTCGCTGATCTTACTTTCCTGCACGTATTGTGATACGCAAAATTAAAAGTTATATATCTTTTAAAAATGTGTGAAAATATGAAAGCAGTGCTGTTGTAAATAAGAGTTTTAGAATGTTTTAGGACTTTAGAATTTTTCAGAAAATCGAAGCTTTTCCTTTAGAAAGTAATTCTTAAAGGAAAAGATAGTTCTTAAAAATTTCTTTCTTTGTAAAAAATGATTTTTCTTTGTTTATTTTATGCTATTTTTATTTTAATTTTTTCTCTTTTTTTTTTTTACCAAAGAAGATTTTATTAACAAATCCTATCTCAGCAATTAAGATAGTATCAAATTACGAATAATATTGTTGTATTTGTATATACATGTATATGGGAATTTTCTTATATGTAAGATTATATATAAGATTATATGTAAGTGTTCTTATATTCCAATATAAAATTACATAAAAGCAAGGATATTTTAATCGAGCGGATATATAATATTTTTAATAGGTATAACATAAAATATGTCGTTTTATCGCTCTCGCGACAAAAATGATAATAATGTAATATAATACATAATTAAATAATAAATATATAGCAACAATGGTGTATATTATACGAGTAAACATATCTGACGATTATGCGAATAAATATATTCAATAATTATGACATATTTTTGTCTTTTTATAACGAGTTTTAGCAAGTATTTACGTCAATATGTTTCGCATAATATACTTTTAGAATGTTGTGTATTGAGATATTAGATTATTTCTAAATAAAATGGGATATTTTAAACAAACATTTATTTTTATAATTTATAATTTATATATATAGTTAATTATATGTCTTATCTTAAATCTGAAGGTAAGTTAATTATTTTTAAAAAATTAAATGAGAGCTTTTCAACTCGTGCAACGTGCGGCAAAAATTCGTTTTTGTGCGCGAGTTGGAAGGCTCTGACTTAGATTATCGAAAAAATTATACAATTAAAAATTATAACAAGAAAAGTACAATATTACATATGCATTCTATCTAACAAATTGCAAAAGATTGATCCAATGCGCATTACTGCCTATAGATATGCAATCATATAACATGTATACATGAAGTGTATAATCTACATTTTTTTCGTAAATTACATTCATTGCGTTATTTAAAAGATGATGTTTTTTTAGAATTATCGAAATAGATTATTTAAGTTACAAATATAGGTTTAATATAGACCCTCCATAATATTCACAAAAACATACAGTTGATGACAGGCGAGGAGTCAGTGAACGGCCGAAAGAAAGTTCATCCTTGTGTATTTTCGACGATAATGCAATGTCTCGGCTAATCTTTGTTACCACATATACCCTCTCTTGTTTGCAATGGCGTAATCGACATCAAAATTCACCAAACTTTTAGAGAGAATAACTAGATATTGTTTAAAATTATAAAGTTGTTTATTCGTTTAATTTTTAATTTAAAAAAAGAGTAGTGGGCGTCAGCATGGAATACGCAATGAATGAAAAATGAAAAATGATATATTTTAATTATAATAACATGAATGTCAAGTCACGGAATCTAACAACTGTACGATTTGGTTCCATTATTGAGCCATCCTTAGTTAACACAAAATACAATAAAAATCGCAATGATCCGTATCTATAAAGTATCAAATAAAGATATGGGTTTTTATTGGTTTTACTATAGCATTTGGTTACAACATTTACGTCGTTGTAATTAAAAAATACATATTATTTTTTTATTAGCATTGCAAATAAAAGTGAAATAAATTCTACATTATCTAAATTATATAAATTAATATTACATAATTTATTTCATTAAACATTAAATATAAATTTAATATTTAATGAAAAATGAACTTTAAATCTCAATATATATTACTTATTTTTACAAACCCGGAGAGTTTGTTGATTAAATAATTTATAATTGTGTCAACTTAAAAACAATATTTCTTATATGCATCATGAATCTCCATTACGCTGTTGCATCTGGGACAATAATGCTCGTTGGATCGTGCTTTATTAAAACGTTGTCTCACCTGATTCTCTTATCAGTGGTACCCTAGTGTGTGCTCTGTAACCATAGTGTGACTATAACCCTCCGGCTTCAAGCTTCGTTCCCCTCCTTCTAACAAAATGATAACTGTGATAGGTATACGCCCGTGTGTGTGTGTGTGTGTGTGTACACGGTAAGGTAAACCGATCCCTCGTCAAGGAGCTCCACGAAAATATAACCTGGGATAAAAGTAATAAATTATGAATAAGCCGAAGATTTTTCATAACATGATAAATATTTAAACTTTCTGTTCTGGGAGATTGTTCTATATTTTAGTTCAAATACTAGAATTTTCCTGTTACTTAATTATTTCTCGTTATATAATTGTTTGTTGTTTCGAAAAATTCATGAGAGAGATTTCACAAAATCTTTCTTAAGCGACTTTTATTGACATATCTATATCGAGGCAATCGTGTAATTGCTTTGATGAATTATATGGACATAAAAAGATAATTGGGTCGAGCTACAACCTGTACGAAATGTAAAAAAACAAATATAAAGAGAAGAATAATAAATGAGACATATCATTGATACGAAAAACATATGAAATAGCATATATGAAGTATAAAAAGTAATATATAATAAATCGACTGTGACTTCGTATTCTATAATAATGTTCAGATTTGATTATAAAAAATACAAAGTTAAGTTATAATTTTTATAATAAAACTTATTTTGTTTACATGACATTACGGATTTGAGCTTCTTTAAGATTTATTGCTTTTAAGAAATTAGAGTTGTTCTACTCAATTCGTAAATAGATAATTACATAAATACAATTTTTAAAATTTTCGACGTTTTAATCGACTATTTATCTCGTTTTTAAAAAAGAATTGTTTATCGCCATCTTTATTTTAGTCGCAACTTACCACCACAGTAGAAGAGGCGAAAGGGCGACGAGCACCGCACCGGTACCAATATGGCGTCCGCAGAAAGGATTCCGACACAGTTCAACACGGCGCGACGGCAGCAGTCGCTTTCTAATCGTCATCAGTTAATATTTGACGGCTCTCGGATAAAATCGAAGCTTTGATGTTGCGCTACCAGGCGGCAGTTCCAACGACGACGAGCACGACGACGAAGAGTAGCAAGCCTCCTCGCTCTCCTCGTGGAAGCGCACCTGTGTCAAGCGCGCGCCGCGTGCGTGTCTCGCTCACAAACTCACTCGTAGACGCAGTAACGACGAGGAACGAGCTCCAAGAACGTCGGAGCACGTCGTCGAGCGTCGAATACAGAGTACAGAGTTGCGAGTAGTTCCAAGAGGAAAGCTTCTCCACGTAACCGCTCTCTTCTTCGACGTTCTTCTGCCTCATCTTTCTCTTCCATTTGATTTGTAAGTTAAAACCCCTTATCGTTCTGTTCGCGACCTTTCGGTCATATCGATTTCGTCCGTTGTCAGAAACCGGCAACGCAATGTCGAGTTATACAGCGAGTCAATAAACAAATCAGTGATGATCTCAGTGATGTTAAATAAATTTTTATTTATATATAGTTAATAGATGATTTGGGAATAATTCAAATTATGAGAAATTAATGATTAAAATTAATCATTAGATAAATAGTTAATATTTTTTTAGTGACAGTCTTCTCTTACGTATATCTGTAATAATAGATGAAAGGATCTCACGTTTAATATTTTAACTTTTTATTACTAACTTTATAATACTAATGTAAAAATATTTTTTAATTAATATTAATATAAATTTAATATACAGTTATATATACATAACCATCATAATTTAACACAATTTAACAGTTTCAATATAAAAATGACTATTAAAGCCTAATAATAAATGTTATTAAAATATAAATGCTATTAAATGTAATAAATATTATTAAA
>NW_012130156.1:139866-141998 GCF_000143395.1 Atta cephalotes | reverse complement strand
TATATATATATATATATATATATATATATATATATATATATATATATATATATTCATTGACGCTACTTCTTTACTTTATTTCCCTTAAATTTCGGACTGCAAATACTTAGGAGAATTTTTCAATTTTACATCAATCATAACATGTCTCGAAAGCTACTAAAGTCACACATCTCTCATAGAAATGTCCTTTTATTTTGTGCGCATACCTTTTTTTCGAATTACGTTCGCGATATGTTCCATTTTCGAATATGATTGACTTTAATTTTATATTCACCTGTAGATCACAGATTGCGCGACATCGGCATCGGTGCTTCTCGCGGTGTCTGGCACGAAACTATTTGTCGCCAGGAAGAGAGAGATATACCCTGAGCGCAGATAATATTTTATTAATCATTAAGCACATAGCCGCCGTACATATAAGATAATGGGAATAATATCAGGCAATGACGATAATACTGTTTGTCGTGTACGTTAATTATTGGTCCTTGCATTGCGGTCGACTTTCATCACGCCGTCATCGTCGACGGCGATGTCTTCCCTCGCTATTGTATCGATTTATTCGGAAGTAACAAAGTTTATCTTCGAAAAATACCGCATCATTCACGTATCACAGAAATATATAAGAAAATAGTGACAATCAGGATTCTTCATTTCCTTGTTTGTTTGAGCAATTAAAAATTTTTTGACAGTCAAAAAACGATAATCAAAAAAAAAATATTTTAAACTTTAAAAGTTTAAAATTATCTTACGATTTCTCTCTTCTCTTATCTTTTGGCAAATGTGAAGTATTTACGCGTAGAATATTCATTTGATAGAATTCTCTCTGTAATTTTCTAGCATTTTCCTAACTCGTACTATTGAATAAGGGATCACTAAGCACAAAATTGAAACCTTATCAAAAAACTTTAAGAAATTCACTTGAAATTCACTTGAAATTAATTTGAGAAATATTGCATGTATTTTCATCTTAATATATCGTGTAAATTTGAATTATTTATAATAAGAATGAACACATAATATACAAAGTATACATTGTTAAAAATTTCAAGAAATTTAATATACTTTTTTAAGTTACACAATTTGAACTTAATTTTATGACATTACATTAAATTTAATGTATTTATAACTGAAAATACATTTGTGTACATGTACATGAAATTTAATGTATACATTCATTACATTTAAGTAACTGTAACTTAATTTTCAGTTAAATTATTCATTATTTTTAATTTCATTCGTAATCACGAACTTCATTTACATGTAAAGAAAGTTTGTAGTTACATTTCTAACAGTGTATATTATAATGGATTTTATTAACGAAATCTTTTGTAAAAATTATCATCAAAGATGGTTTGGAAAAAGGTAGCACGAGTTTTGGTTCCGAATACGATATAAATCATTTTTTCAAGGTTTTGATGTTCCATTCGTGCAAGTCGAACGCTCGATGTACAAATATTGAAATAAAAAATGTCGATCTCGTCGTTATACACTGCAGAAATGCAAACATCACTATAATCATCGCATACGTATCATATACGTACTTTTTCTGTTTGAGGATAGATGATTTTAGATAATAATAATAATTCTGACATTTTAAAAATATTTTTTCAAACATTTTTTATTGAAATTTTTAAGTCATTGTAAGTATTGTAAATATCTTTGTTCTCTAGAATCTATTTTTCGGATATATTATGACAAACGGGCACTATATTTGCAACGAAAACAATGAACATGAAACTTGTATTTACACAACGCGGTTGTAGCTCGATGTTAATCCCGTCGACGTTAAAATTGAGACAGTTCTGTCTCGTTGTAAATTTCAGTAATTGCGCTGTAAAACCTTCTTCTTTGCACGCCTTGCGGACGTGAGACATCACCGTCGAGTCATTTAAACACATACCATAAAGGACTTCTATGTTCGCCATTTTAGCGCACGAGCGTGCACTATACTTGATTATAAAACGATGACAAATTGCAATAAAGTTTTATTGACTTCTTAGTATTCAATAAGATCTAAGAACTTAGCGCTATCATTATCTGTTGTGTTGCGTCTTGAGAAATTTCTTTAATCTGTTATTGTAAAACAAACAAGTGACAATAGCTAAAACTAATAAATTTACTAAGACTAAAAA
>NW_012130156.1:122092-131634 GCF_000143395.1 Atta cephalotes | reverse complement strand
TACTCTCTCTCTCTCTCTCTCTCTCTCTCTCTCTCTCTCTTTCTCTGAACAATGCATCAATATCATTACAATAGGTCAAGTTCTTTTCAGAATCTTCGTGTAAATCGAAATATTTGTCGAATTTAATGATGTTGCGTTACGAAGTCTCGTTATTTTCATTAACAATTACATTCCATTGCTTCAGACGCGATGCAACTATTTCTGCTGCATCTTTTGATAAATTGGCGTCACAAAATGCGGCACTTTATAGCCCAATTCTCTTCACTGTTGAAACAAATTCGGATTCGAGCTCAGAAAATATGTTACTTGAAGTAGAAAGTAATGATTTTGATTGTTTTTCCTCCGGTATGTTTTCTGTAGGCACAATCGGATGTTCTGCAGAACGTACTCATGCTGGAATTATGGATTCTACGTCGGCGTAATTAATTTTTTCACGAATACTGTATCAGAAACTTTCAATTTTGTTGCGCAAAAATAGCATAATTCAGATGTGTGTTCGGTACGTCATAGCCAAATTGTCGATGCAATAAATTTAATTTTATGGGATTTATTTTCCCATCCGAGCAAACAATGATAACAATAATTGCACATAATTTCTGGCACTTACTACAAATTCGATATATACATCACATGAAAGTGGGCTTCAAATGCTGTCACAATATTTTTTGTTATATTTCGCATATGGAGATGCAAATAAACCACACATATAACAATAATTATTTCGATTTGGATACTGCATTATTGTTTATTTTAATATTTCTTTCACTTCGTTTTAAACAATTTCGTTTTAAACAATTTGAAATTTCATCAACTAAATCCACGATCGCGATTATACCAACTGAACAAGAACAGGGAATGAGCTGGAGTGATTGCTGCTTATTTACGTCACTTTGTTTGTCGCAACAATGTCGAAATAAATCAGTATCGAGACATGGGCTTTTCTAACAGATTCTTTCAGAATCTCTTTGATTTTTTTCATGGCAAGAAAAAAAATCGATTTTTGTTGTACTTTGTAATTATCATCCATTACCTAAAATTTTTCTTTCTCTTAAAAAAATAAATTTGATTTTAGATTAAGATCAAAAAATATAGAATATATTAAATATCAGCGATTCCTTTAATAATTAATTAATAGCAAGTCATTTACAACGTATATATTTCCTCTAGAATGAAAGTAGTTATCAATGAGAGTAAAAGTTTCTGCGGAATTGCCGACCTAGACATCGATCTCATTTGTTATCCGGTTAAAAATCCAACATATGACTTTACTTGTACCGTTTTGTTATCACGACGATAACATTATTCTTTGCGCGCGAGTTTTCGCACGTGGCCGTTGTCTGACATTAACATTTATATTACATTACTCAAAAAAAGTTAGGAAAATGATTCTTGCATTTATCTTTTCGATAAATTATATTCGTAATAAATAATGTAATATGTTTATTAAAAATAAGATATTTTTTTAATTATTCCTAGTACGAAGGATAACAATAGAATTTTAATATTTTTCCCACGAAGAGAGAGAGAGGAGGGGGGGAGGAGAGAGAGAGAGAGATTTAATGAAATGAAAAATAAAGACATCTCATCGGAAATGCCGATGAAATCGCTGATGCGATTAAGATGTGTTTGGACATACATGGAATTAAATATTCAATTATATATGTTGTTCCTAAAGTGGAACTTGCGTTTTATTCAGGACGTAATGAAAGAGACATTGGTAAAGCAAGAGATCAAGATGGAATGGGATAATCATCGTGCGGATGATAATTCATCACAAGTTTCTGGAAATGAAGATCAAACAATTAGAAGTCCTCAAAGCGTAATAACGACTAGAAGACATGTGAGGACGATTACGACCGCTGGTCATATAACTGAGGGAATTGCCGAAGTTGATCCGGAATCTCCAGATTCGAATTCGGTTAGTGGGAGTCTTCATCAGGGACTTCAATGTCACAGAAATGAACAACATGAACAAGCCCAACAGCGTAATTTCCAAGAAGAGCAGCAACAAACGCAGCAGCGTTACGTGCAGATTTCCCATACGAGCACTGAGAACCAGCAACGACCGACGGATCAGCAACGTGTCGTTTATGCTACTAGCAGCGGACAGGAAGTTCAAGTTGAAGTTTCTGAAGCCTCCGATGCTACCATCACACTTACGGTTAAAGAACCACCCAGGTAAGAATAGTAGAAAGAATGATAAACTTAAAAACTGATTGAGAAAATACTTATAGATAAATATTACTTCTTTGCTGAATGAAATTTAGAGGAAAAAAATAAATATTGGCTAAGAGAAAAAGAGGAAAAGTATGTTTTTTGTGACACAGACAATAGATAATATAGAGCAGCATGTGAAAGAATGTAAAGAGATGAGCGGAAGATTTGAAGAGTTAGGAGTAAATAAAGATGGGATATTAAGGAAATTATGGGGAGAAAATGTAGGCAAAATAAAAGGAAAAGTGTTAAAGAGATTTTAAAAATTAGAAAGAAGGAAAAATTAGAAAAAAAAGAAGAAAGGAGAAGAAAGGAGAAGAAAGATAAAAGTTAAGGAATAGTAATATTAGAAAAAAAATGTCGAGGAAAAGAATGATTAGAAGAATTAGTTTAGGCTTAAGCAAAATAGAAGGGAAGTAATGTAGGTGGAATATATGTCGAGATTAGTAAGTTAAGATAATGTAAGTAAAGATGAGTGAATTAAAAAACGTAATTAAGATAGTAAAAGAAGAAAGGTAGGAAATAAACAAAGATTGTGTAATAAGGCTGTGAGTAAGGATAAGATTTCAAAAAATAGTTAAATAATGTAGGACAAATAGAGTTATAGGAAATAGGAAGGATAAACGAGGCAAAAAGTATGAATAGATAAATGAGTTAAGGAAAAATTGTAAACCAAGTCCTCTTCTTGACTTGTAAATATGCTGAAGTGAATAAAATTCTATTCTATTACTTCTTCGCATGAAGATACGAAACGCCTGCGCCAGAAAGACTGGAAGTAGATCGAATATATGCTTACTCCGACGGACATGAAGTCCGAAGAGAGAACCACGTGATCACCGTACAAGTACCGGACCATCGACGAACCCAGCAAGCAGGGCACCAAAGATTCAGTCCTCCCGAAAATCATCAAGCCTCTGGACCAAACGGAGGAAGATATCAAACATCACCAGTTCTGACTACGACGGAAGACTATGACACCTCGATTGTTACGCAATCAGGATCTACAGTCCATCTTGGATCACCCGCACCATATTCACCCCCAATCGATGGTATACGTGCAGGTCAGCAACAGCTCGTAGCAACGAGTTATGCCGATGGTGTTGTTAAGTACGATGCCGAAGCTGCGGCTGCTGCGGAAACCATCAAAGCTTCTAATACGTACACCACGCTGGAAACAGTCGCTATTCCACCCACACAACCCGTTCAATACACACAGTATTTATCTGTTGGCGAAACTTTTCAACAGACGCCAACGTATAGTTACACCAAGCCAGGAGAACCTGTAATCTTGGCATATCCACCAGCAGCGCAACTTGGCTCAAGAGTTACCGAGGTGAGAAAACGCGGTTAGTTATTTGAATAATAATATATTTTATATATATTATATATTTCAATTATTTTATTTTAAATTGTTACTTTTATGTATTTTAATCATCATCCTTTTACTTTAAAATTTATAAAAATTTTTATTGGCTAAGTTTCCTCTTAATTTTGAAACCGAGAAAATTTGTTTCGCATTTAATAGGTAGAATCATCCGGCAGCGCATACATGAAGAGCGATCCCACGTTAGCATCATCCTTGACCGCTACTCGAGCGGTTCCCTTACATTACGAACAGCCCGGTTCACCAAATTCCCAAGTGACTCTATACACAGGACCGACATCATATCAATACGTGAAACCTTCCTCAGGTGATCCTTATTGGTCAGGTGGCAGTACTCCTCCCCCCTTGGAGTATGTCCAGAGTTATCCAGGCATCACTACGATTTCCGTCAACGATGCTGCTAACGTGCAGCTCTATTCCAACTGTAGTGGTGGATACAGCGTTTCCGCGAGCGGAAATGGACCATCTCCTGGGTGGACTCTTCCGCTTTCCGGTGCTGAGGAGGGATTCGAAGGAGTCATAGCAACTGAACCCAAAGAATGTGTTAATTGCGCGGCCAGCATGACACCATTATGGAGAAGAGATGGCACTGGTCACTATCTTTGCAATGCTTGTGGGCTCTACAATAAGATGAATGGCGTCAATAGACCACCTATGCGATGCACCAAACCGAAGCAATCGGTTGCGCCGGTAAACACTGTGCGAATCATGTGATTACTGTCTATCTAACTTGTATAGTAGTATATCGTAATCTAATTTTTCAAATATTAATTTTTACAATATATAGATTTCGAGAGTTCGAATAACTAAATGAAGAATGCAATTTGTACATTATATTATTCAAATTACAATAATTGAAATGTAATTTATATTACATTTACTTATACTAGAAACTATTATAAACTATATTACAAAAATGTAAAGAAATTGAGAAATATTCATAAAGTTATAAAAAAGTGCGTAATTAAAATTGGAATTTAAATGTTATTTTTTTGAAAACGACTCTCGAATTATCCATAACTGAATCTTTGTTTTTCTCTTCCTCTTTTCTAATCATTTTTAACATTTTGATCTACTGAACAATAATATTGTACATATTGAAAAGGGTGAAAGGAAGATTAAATACTATTTGCTGCTCTCACATTCAAATATTTAATTGCCGAAATCCGTTCGACCACTGCTAAAATGAGGCCACTGATATTTACCCTGATAAATTTCTCACCCATGAAGCGTATGTATCTTCGATATTAAGTAACATTCTCGCGCCCTCTGCCTCTCTTCACCATTTCCTTCTACCGCTACTAAAGACAGAGGAAAGAGGAACGTTATCTCGAGCAAATAATCACTACGGGACTTGTCGGCGGTTGTTTGCTCTATTTTTCTTGCTCTGAGCACTCCCATTTCGTTGTCTTGATTCTTCAAATACTCCCTGTTTCTTGACGGTAACGCAACATTTTATGTCGTCATCGAGAGCGACGAATTCTCTCGCGAGTCCTTTTTAAGCTAACAAAATGTATTTTAATTTTTTTAATTATCAAATAGCAAAAGAGAAAGAGAGAGAGCGAGAGAGAGAGAGAGAGAGAGAGAGAAGAAAAAGGAGAAACAGAAGATAGTGCATTATTCGCGAAATGTATAACTTAATTCTGTAATTTAATGTCTTACACATAATAAATTTATTTATGTGCACTACATTACTTTGTCATGAGTTGTTATGTATTGATATGAAATGCTTTTTTATGTTGCAGGCTAATGTACGAAGAACAGGAGTACAATGTGCAAATTGTAGGACAAGCAACACAACCCTTTGGAGACGAAACAATAATGGTGAGCCAGTCTGCAATGCGTGCGGCCTTTATTTTAAGTTACATAACGTAAGTTTCGAAATCATAAAATTATGTACATTAAATGCTTTTCATTCGTATCTCATTTTAATAGAAAATCAACTCTATTTTTATTTATAAATATTGTAAAATCAAATAATAATAGCTAAAAGACAATATGAGTAACAATCATGTAACAAAAAGCTCACAATGAACTTTTTAATTATTTAATTCTTAATCATTATTAGAAATATAATTAAAAGTAATACAAAGAGTAAAATTTCTATTTCTTATCGATGGTGTTTCCGAGTAATGTTCTGAGAATTGCTACAATAATGTTTCCATTCTTGCGCGATATAAAAACATCAAGAAAGCAGTAGAGAAATTTTTTTAATTAACATTAATCTTATTGCGAACTGGTCAGGGCGTTATCAGCCTTTTTACGATTGCTAACCGCGATAACGACAACTTGATTGTTTTTACACACATGAGACGACCCCGTCTCGATGTTGAAGAGGAGCACAGATTATCGCGCGAATCTGTGCAAACGATCAACAAATTTAATTAAAACAGAGATCAATGCGTGACTGTATCGTTCGTACCTTAATGCCTCGAAACAATGACTGCCTTCTCTAGTCTTTTTCATTTTTATTAGTCATAATATAAAAATTAATTGAGCCATTTTATGCTTTAGCTAGTCAGAGAATATTAAAAATAAATAATTTTTAGAAACTTTTCACATAGAAATATAACCCGATTGATGCAAACAGGTGAATAGGCCTTTAAGTATGAAAAAGGAAGGAATACAGACGCGGAAGAGGAAACCGAAGAACCACTCGAACATCACTGGAAATTTACCCGGTCCTAGTGGTATCCACAAGGCCGATATCAAGTCCAGTCTACTTGGTGAGTCTTCGGTGAGCAAGTCCATTATACAGTTTATTTTTACTAACATTTTCCATCAGTTTACATTTTAACAATTATACGTGAATTATCATCTTCACATTTTTCTCTCCGTCAAATTTTTTAGTAGACAATAATATCTTGTATATCTTCTCATTTTTCACGAACATTATTTAGGTAGGCAGTTGATTAGGTGTACCTATCTACAGATAGGCGTGAATAAGATACTTTCAGGAATATATATTTGTATACAAAACTATTATATAATTAAATAAGAGAAATTCCTATATTCGGTCAAAGCGGATCTTAGTGCTTAAATATTTCTGTGTGAATTTGTATACATATTCTGCGAATCGCGCCGAAATCTTTTTCGGTTTTAAAACGCATTCATGAACACAGAACCAGAGTAATAATATTACACTTATTAAATTGATAAGTAATTTAAATTTTTGGTGCTAATAATCTTTACAAGAGTATTAATAATTAGATGTTGTAATGAGAATTTAAAATCAGCGAATAATTTTAAAACAATTATGATATAATGACATAAAACTATTATAAAAATTATTTTTAATATCTTATTTAAACAGTTATATAATCGCAAAAAATATATCATTTTATAAACCATTTTATCATTATTATTTAAAACATCAATTTATCATTATCAAGTTTAAATTTGGAGCTAAAAATTATTTTTACCACTGCTATCGCCGTGTAAATAATAACTAATCGGTTTTTCCGCGTACAAATATTCTTCATGGAACGATCAGCCAATAATTCCCGTCCACGTCCATTGACAATCGTGATGGCCGACTAAACACACGATCGCGTGTACAATGTACATGTGTAAGTACATGAAGGAGGGTCGGGGAAGCTCCGATGAGAGCACACAACAACTGATAGTGCTTCGGATTGGTCAAAGCTCGGGATATATTGCGATAGCGGCTAACACATACTTGTTATCGATGGGAGATTAACTCAAAGACACGCACGTGAGAGAGAAGGTATAGCTATAGAAGGTATAGCTTCAATACGTCGATATTTTCTCACACGTGAGATCATGATAAAATTAACAAATTGATAACTAGTTGAAATAACTAATTGAAATAACTAGTGCACATGTAAAATTCTAGAAAACTTGCGATCAATCAAAAAATTCACAATTGCGCATCTGAGATTTCGATATTTTTCATTTACAATTAAACTATTGTGTTTTTAACGAATCGTTGTCGCATATAGTCAAAATCCTTCGGCTTTGCAAAGCTGAAGATATAAAAATAGATAAAAGCGAAGAAAAATTCAAAAAATTTTATTCGAATTATATACGCTTATCTTTCTTGAAAATCACGTTACAACCTTGGAGCACTTTTTAAGTAAAATAAAGATTAAAGTCGATTAATAATCGTATGGATTATTCGATGAATATTTGAGATCTCGAATATTCATTCGTGATAAGAAGCTATCAGCTGATCGATTAAATCTTTATAATTTAAGTATCCATACGTATTTATAATTAACGAAAATAAGTGAAGATATGTAAACAAATGTATTATTAGAAATACGAAAATTTAGACATATCATAGAGTAATATCATGAATAATGCATACTTCTTCAATAATGCACTCTTCTTGAAATACAATTTATATGTTATACATATAGGAAAATCGTTTGTTAAAAGAAGAATAATGTAAAAACATGATGAGCACGTGAAATATGATGAGCAAAGTAATTATGATCGATATTGTCGTTTCATTGATATTGCAGTGGACTCGTTGCAGTTGAATATGTACGCAAGCGGGGGTGGAGGTGGTGGAGGGGTCGAAGAACATTGTCTTCCTGTAGGTACACCAACTGGAACACAATTAGGGCATGCACACTCGCCTCTCGCATTACCTACCGCTGCCGTGTTGAATCGCCAAACTACTCTTACGTAAGTCACGAATCACTTCATTTATAATGCAGAAGATTTGCACATATTTCGATATTGTTATAGAGCATGTTATCGATAATTCTATTAATAAATTAATTATTTAAAAAAAATTAAATCGAAGAAACTTCGAACAAAAAAGAAAATAAAGAAATTAATTTATTTGTATGATATCTCATTGTCAGTACATGCAACTTTAGTTTTGTTTAAAAAAAACTAACTCAAAATTCAGCGAAAAACTCAGGAATGAAAATAATTGCAATAGTTTTGCAATAGTTTTTATACAATATAAATTTTTATAAAAATTAAGATATAAAAATAATATAAAATGTAATGATATAAATTAAAAAATATTATTGCTAGATTGCAATATTACATATTTTATTCAAAATTTAATTTTTTAAATATTCAAATAAATATTCAAATAGTAGAATCATTTTAAATTAAAAAAGTTAGAAATCTTATTATGTAATTATTTATTATATTTTAATACTATTCTCTTTTTATTTTAGCGTGCCACCACTAGAACCAATCACTAGTCAATCCACCAGCGACATCGCTTCGGTTATAACGTCAACTACGGCCGTCCATACGGAGAAATCGTGAATCATCATTTCTGTTCTATAGAGTTTGTAGAAATTCTGTACTTGCCGACCGTAGCTATAGTATAGAAACGTGCACTTTATTATTGGTTTTGACATCAAAATATGTTGATTATCATTGAAAAAGCGATTGTATTAATTACAAACAGATAGAATTATCCTGTACAAAAATAATAGCGTGTACACTGTAAGAAATTTCTGTCCAAAGGTATTAGAAATTTGTATCCAACAAAAATGTGTTGTAAATTTAAACAGTTATATTGAGAAATAACAATAACATTTTGTGGTAAAGTATATGCAAATCTCTAATACGCATGTGCGGCACGTCAGTTTTGTAAATTCACAACAAATTTCTATTGTGAATTTACAAATATTGTGACATTACAACAAATGGTTTGTAAATTTACTGCATTTGTAAATTTACTACATTTTTATTGTAAGGATATTAGATAAATTCACAAACATTTCTAACAGTGTACATTAGAAATGTATTTACTCAGAAATTTAGTATTGAAGAGAGAGAGAGAAACATCTGATCTTCATTAATTTAATTAATACTTTAATTAATAAAATTCGATGAAGTTTAGTACGTGCTAAATAATATGCTACATTAATACGAATCAAAAGAGTCAAAAGAATCACTCCGATATCAGTGTGTACTCAAGTAATTAAACAATTTACGTTTAAAAAAT
>NW_012130156.1:111700-116191 GCF_000143395.1 Atta cephalotes | reverse complement strand
ATATATATATAGGCATTATTAATGTTAATTATTATTGAATTGAAATATCTCGTATAAAAACGATATTTTAAACTAGTAAAAAATATTTAATAGATGTTACAAACGTCTTATTAAATATTTTTATAACGTTTATTAAATAGTTTAAAAAACTTATCTTTTTAACATTTATTTTTCAATTTATATATAATTTCTAATGTTTATTAAACGTAATTGTATTACTTGAGTAATTATTGCGAATTTTCTGGATTAGAAAATGAATTTTTTAAACTGTGTTCCTATCGCTTATTTATATTTATTATTAAGTATTAATTCCTAATCATCTATTTCGAGACTTTTGAGAATTTAGAAGCGTGGCACATTGTAACCGATGCATTTATAATCTGTTCTTTTATCCTTTTGCGCTTTTTATTGTGTCGATTTTTGCAAAATAATCGAATGTTTCTTAGAATCGATACAATATCGGTAACACTTTCTTACGATTTCTTCTTTGGAGCCTGCGTTACCGACATTGTAGACTATGTCGCAATGCCTGAACTGATGCGCTCCCTACCAGGAAAACCGGAGAAGATAAAGAAGACTATGTGTGTTTATACATACAAAAATAAAAATGAATAATATGAATAATATGAATTGTTTTAAAATTTAGTGTAAAATTCACTTTTAATTTTTTAAATTAGTGTTTTCTATTTTCTAATACACAATATAAAAATCCCCTTTTGATTTTTGACAAATACGTTTTTCCATAATAATTTTAATATCAGATAATGAAACATACAAGACAATTCTAATATAAATTTTTAGGCAGTGTGACATATAAAGTACCTCAAATGATTATAATATATACTTATCTACGATTTATATTTAATGTATGATATATACGGTCTGCCTAATTTTGTACATATACGTTTATGCCACATAATCCAAAGAAATATGTATATCTAGATATATGTGCATGTATAGGTGTGTATATTTTAATTTTCTCTCCAAAGAGTAATATATAACGTAAATACACGTACTAGATATATTTTGTTAATTATTTTTTAAAGAATGATAAAAATTTAATATCCTTTAGGACGAGATCCAGATTTTTTTGCAGCGCGGTATTTACATTATACAAAATATATATAATTATACAGATAAATATAATTATACAGATACATCTTATATCTCTTGCATCACAAAATTACAAGTTACACATAAATAAAATATCATACTTGATTTATAAATTAAAAATGTAGAGATAACAGTAAATTCTTAATTTTCCAAAGAATTTTTATTATCTCTCCTTTTTTATAACTTAAATACTATTAACATCACTGATTTAAAAATGCAATAATATATGTTGCTCGTAATTATACGATACAGTGAAAACAACATTCTCACGAATCATCTTGCTGTCCATATAGTAATTCATCTTGTCTTAGCTTTTGTCGAAGAGTTCTCGCAAAGAAAATTTAATTATGAATAATTATCTTATCGCTTATTTAATTATGAATAATTATCTTTCAGTGATGCGTAATTTATAACATATCAAGAAAAACTAATTAAATTATTAAACTAATTAATGTTGAGCAAATTATTTGTATAATAAATAAATATGAGTAATAAAACGCGCAGATTCGTTTATCAAACTATACTCTGGCGTATCTCTTTTTTCTAACAAATACCAAGATAATCCATTTATTTCAAGTAGCATATATTGATTGTCAACAAAAATATTATATTCCTCATTCTTCGATTATAAGAAATTATGATTTTACTAATTTATTAATAAATATGTTATAGATAGATTTACTAAATTTTTTTTTATAGTAAATGTAATTACTGAAAAAAAATATTTAGTACGTATTTTATATTTAGTATGTATACGCATAGAATTTGATAACGCGGTTTATATTAAACAAAACCCAATATTCTTGTAATGTGTATTTATAACATACACAAAGGCACAACAAAGATCGCGAAATGCAAATAGGAAAGAGAGCAGATACAAGCGGAGGATAGAGAGAAAGAGAGAGAATGTGATGAAGGTAGAAAGCTGGACCACAGGCAAGAGGTGACAGGCGAAGAGAACAAGAGTGGCGTCATGAGGGGATAAAAGGGAAAAGGGGGCAAAAGTCCATCAGCCTAAAGAGCGGCTATCGTATCGGCTAAGGGCTATTCCATGTTAGCCACTCTCACCGAGCTCCTTTTTTTTCACCTTTTTATTCCCCTCCGTGGCTCTTTATACCGTGGCGCAAACGTGGCGCCGCCCTCGAGAATCCCTTCCCCGTTGTCGATTCATCGAAAGCACCTCTCTGCTGTTCGATCGAGCTTCTTTCGTTCTGTCCTTCTTTGGGAAGAAGGGTTCTCTCTGTTGTCTCCCTCCTGCACCACCGGTTCCCTCAACAAGCATTTTTAGATTGTAATTTATCGTTTTTAGTATTTCGTTGTGCGCCATGAAGTTCCTCGAAATTCAGTGAAGTGAATCGGGTGGGAGATGACGATTTATTGTCGACGGCGATTCGCGAGCGAGAAAAAGATATTCCTCGTAGTCTAGGATGGGCTCGATACTGACTCGGACGAGTGAATTTTAATCACTCGTGATGTATGCGAAGATGAGATTAAAAGGGTGATGAAGTAATTTTGAAACTGAAAATAAGATTTCTAATATTTTAATAAAAACCGTTCAAAAAGAAAGTAATCAATCTAACGCTATTTTTATATATAGGTTTCGCTAGAGAGATATAACTGCAGTGGCTTTTGCGATGTTAAAAATTCGATGTTGAAAATATTACCGGCTGAATAGGAAAAATCTTTATCAACGTAGTAAAGAGCAAGATTAGATAGATGCGGCGGCAGATATTCACTTGGTGGGCGAAAATATACATATTTATTAAAAATCTCTGTTCAAGGTATACAACGAAACAAGAATATCTCTGTCAAGGATGAGCCGATAAAATATAATGATGATTGAATTATAAAAATTACTGATAATAAGCCAGGTACAGGACGGTAGAAATGGCTAATATATTTTCCGGAAATACATGATGTAATTTATAAGATGACGTAATTGTTTCAGTTCAATATATATTACTCATCACGTGATCGTAGATTATATGTTTCTTGAATATGAAATTATATTAATCGCTTCTTGTTATACTTATCGAAGTCTTCAATCTATTCAAAGTTTAATACTTGGATATTGTTAAGAACTTAGATGCTGTTAGAATTCAGATTGCATTTGATGATAATTTAAATATTAGATATCTCGAAACTCCTAATTATTAATAAAAATGCATATTTCATTTAATTTAAAATCAATATTTCTTTAAATTGAGTCTAAACTTTTTTTAAGATATCAAAGATAAGAGAATATACACCATCTTTTTTATGAAGATTTGAAAAGATTTGACAATTTAAACGGAATATGATACAACTATAAAAATTAATGTTTCAATTTTGTGAAATAAATAATTTTTATTAATATAACTTATATATAGCTTTTTATTAGTATAGCTTACATATAACTTATATAACTTTTATATATAACTTTTATTAGTTTTTTTATTTATTCATTTATGAAAGTTTCAATTCGTAACGGCAATAATTTAACTACTATTGCTAAATCATTGCATACCTACAATATCGATGCGGATAAGACACCTTCCAAGAAATGTACAATGAAATGTGACGGACTTAATGTACCGATGAGATATCGCCGATCGAAGCTAAAATATCTCGATGCTGGTAGTACGATATTGATTGTGAATTGCATTTTCAGATTGCACTTTGCAATGACAACAGTCAACGAACTAAGTTAATACCTCCTGTACTTCGAACATCTGATCCCATTAAATTTCTTTCTTACTTATTATTGCAATAAATTTCCAAAAATTTCTATCGGGCAATCAAACGTTACAAATAATAGTAGTGTGAAATCTTGGAATGACATCATCATGAGACGTGTATAGATTATTAAATTCCATATGAACAGAGATCTGTTCAGATTTCTGTCGAAATCTCGAAGGGAAAGTGTTGACAAAAGATACTTTTAATATCAAAGTAGAATATAAGAAAATGAAAATTAAAGAAAACACTCATGTGCTTCGTAAAATGAAATAAATAAAAGAGTAAAATTGCATATTTTGTTTATGGTGTGATAAACTATTAGCTTCATATATTTGATCTAAATAGCCATGGGTAACACTTTAAAATGTTAATATTATTTGCGGAAAAATACAGGAAGAAATATATCTATATAATGTAAAGTAAGTCAATCATTCATCTGGAAATATATTGGATATTTATTCACAGGATACTTCTATGCTACAGGTGAAAAATACGACTTCTCAATAGTCCTTTCAATAGCAAATACATTATATATATATATATATATATATATATATATATACATATGTGACTACGTACCGACCGAAGTAATTAATTAAACTTAAAATTTTAAGTTTTTAGTTTATTTTTATTTTTTAGTTACTTTACTTACTTACCTTA
>NW_012130156.1:108496-111680 GCF_000143395.1 Atta cephalotes | reverse complement strand
TTAGTAGTAATTATTTACTTCTAAGAAGTAACTTACCTTACTTAGTACTACACGTAGGAAAGTAAACGTACTACTACTATATACTTCTAATAGACAATAATATATATATATATATATATATATATATATATATAGCATGTGCATCGACCGAGAATATTACAAAATAATTTTTTGATTTATTTTTTTGATTCTATCCTAATATCGTCAGTCAAGAGATACGCTCATTTCTTGCGCCAAGTCACGCGCAGCAAAGTGCAAAACGGAACGTATATTTATATAATGGAATCCATTTAATTAAAAGTATAGAGTTTTTAAAAATATGATATAATCCTTAAATAAATTATTTTATCAAAAAGAAGATAAGAAAAAGAAATAAAATATAAGTGCCAATTGAAAGAGCTATTGACAAGAAGATCAAAATGATATTATTTTAATTGTATAGCAATATTATACTATATATGTCTACAACAATTTTCTTAAAAAATAGTAGGGGCAAGAAAAGTAAATCGACAATTAATTTCTGATTTTGATTTTTTACAATTGATAAACAATGTCCCCCCCTCCCCTCCTTTCATTTTTGTATCTTTCTTGAAACTATTATTTATTGCAATTTCCTACAGAGGATGTGCATATAAAATTTTTACGTGTGAAAGAATGTAATTTGTATGTATGTATGTATGCAGATTCGCGTATACAAGAATAGCGCCAACATTTTGATGCTGAGAGAGTCTTGTACCTGAGTAGTATTCTACGATGTTTGATTGTAGTTTGGCCCAAAACACGCTGTTAGTCTATACATATAGATATTTATATATATGAATGCGACACACACAAATCTCAAGTCACTAAAATGAGAGAGCAGGAATGCAGAAATGGCAGTAATGGCAGTTTATGCGTAATTACAATATTTAATTAGAAACTTCTTTAATATTGTTTAAATATTATAATATTATTATAAATAGTAAAGATCATTTTGTTTTTCCTTGAATTTATTATTCATGTCCATCCTAAAATCATATCAACTAATTATTATATTTTTAAATGATGTTTTCTATTACATTTTATTATTCTTTTATAATGTTATTATTGTATAAATCATTATAAATCTTATTACAAACGTATTGTACCTGTGTGTACTAAAAGAACTTTTCTTATGGTAATTTCGAATTAAGTAACAGTCTAATAATAAGTAATGATAAGTTTAGGCTACCCGTTATTTTACTTTTTACCGTGCTATTATTGTTTTACTTTTTATCGTGCTATTATTGTTTTAATTTATTCAATACAAACTTTTCTATAATTATCATGTTATCAGCGCGATTGTTAAACTTTTTTGGTATTGGTGTCGTTGATACATTAGGCTATTTTTATGTCCTCTTTCGAACTATACAGCTTTCTTTCGAATTATTAAACTAACAAATAATCCATTGTAAGTTCGGTTAAATTAAGTTAAATCGATTATTTAAACAAGAAGCTAATATCAATGTAGCTTTTTCGAAAATATTTTAAAAATCATTTTCCGTAAATGCTTCGATTATTACAATTCTTTGATGTTTTTCAAAATTTTAAATAATCATAAAATAACTATATGTAATAGCGCAAATATTAATATTACACTTTCTTTTTAATATGAAAATCCTCATTAAAAAGATAGAATACATTTAAAGAAATTAAAATATATGTATAGAGAGAAAAATCAGTTCTCAAATAAAATTACAATAAATAACGGAATTTATACAAAGTATAAGATATTCATTGATTTATCTAGAAATTCTATAGGTAGGATTATTTAAAGAAAATTTTTAATAGAGCATCAAAACTTTTAAAAAGTAAACAATTAAAAATTTGATAGATAACTTCATCAAAAAACGGACAAAAAGCAATATGAAACAAAGTAAATTATTATCAAAAACTTTTTTTTTATTCTAAAATAATTCTATAAAGTTTTATAATAGGTTTTATAATAAGTTTTATAATAGGTTTTATATAGGTTTTATAATAGTTTTATAATAACAATATGCACTTCTAATTGTCATTAAAATTTTTTATACAGCATATTTTTGTAAAATTATTATGAGAACGAAGTGTTTATACAGGCTTAACAAGCTCGGCTATACAAGCCGCCATTCCGTCGGCGAACTCCGCGGCAATGTCGCGAATGGCTGCCACTAATATGATCGATCTCAAGTTGACTTTAGGGATCTTCAAGAATAACATAACATATGCATGGTTGGATACGCAATATAGAATGATTGTAACAAAATATTGTTTTTGCTCGGTACAGAGATGAGAGAATTTCATAATATTCCAATGTTTTAAATATTTTTAAACATTTAATGTTGGCTGTTTAATATATTATGTAAATTACATTGAACTTCATGTACAATTATGAATGATAAATACAGTCATTACGAAACAGATATTTTATCGAGACACATTAATTATAGAGATAGTAACGTTATATACTAAACGATAAATTGTAATGTATCAAAGCTCTTATATTTTTTTATACGAAATATGTAATACTCACAAACACTTCCACAAAGTTGAATTGATTCATATTTCCTCCCATAATAATAAATTAACCTGAATATCGTATCGTTTTTAGCACCATTCATACTGACAACATTCGACTATAACGAATTGTAAACTTATACATCGCTAAAATATATTATTGCTGACTAAATATAAATTGCAATCATTAGATACGCTTAATTATTTTACTATCTTTTATTGCAAAGTACAGTTTCGAGAGATGCTTGTTACGAAAAATGATTTTTAATAATCAAGCTTGCACCATTCGATCGTTCGAGAATATTTAATCGCACCGTGCCCGCCAAAATGTGGTCTGCTGCATGTTTATCGTTTGTAAGAGTCGCTTGCACTGCACGCTTTTGTAAATTAAACCGCTACTATCGCTCTGTATGCACATTTCTCGATAAACTTGATGATGCATTCATTAACTTTCAACGGGCGATACTCTGGTGCAATGATAAGACCACTCTCATCCGAACGTGGTTGATAGTAATACGCACACCCGCGATAACAGAGTGACGACAAAGACACAAGCATACATAGTTGTAGTGATGCAGATTCCAAGATGTTGCAAGAAATAGGAATATCTCGAGAAAAACATCCTTAAAAAACAGAGAGAGAGAGAGAGAGAGAGAGAGAGAGAGAGAGA
>NW_012130156.1:94978-105272 GCF_000143395.1 Atta cephalotes | reverse complement strand
GATGATAAATAAGACATTTTAAAAAATTAATTTTGTCGGATGTTGAAGATTTTTTCTGACCTTTAAGTATCAAAGGGAGAACAGAATTAACTATTATATAACATCTTGCAAATATAAATATTCAAATATAAATATTAGAATATCGTATAATATTTGATATAAAAGTTGATCTCAACTTTCAAACATTCTCTATATTAATATTTTTAAAGTTTTTCTAAGAGTTTTTGAAATCTTATCCTTCTGTAATATGCCAACATTAGCAGGACTCTCATCTGCGTTTCGCGATCTATATAGCTATCGATGTATAGCTTCCCGATGAACTTCGTCGAGAATCATCTCCTTTTTATGTTGCTTTATTTTCCCATCTTTTCGCCTCTTTCCGTCACTCTGTGAAACCGCGTCGTCCACCAAGTTTTTTCTTTTTCAACTTTCAGCGACTCGTTCGCCCACAAGGCTATTACCAGGACCTACGGTCGATTCTGCACCCACGTTCCTCTTGTATGCAGTCGCGTTCGCCAACACAACGCGCAGCCCGGTTTCCAGGAAGCGAGAAGACGAACGCCGACGAATACTGCTGACGATTAGATTGGATGGAAGATCTCTACCAATTACAGAATGGATTCACAAGAATCGCGAGACTCTCTAAGCGATGTAAAGCGGTACGAAAGTGCAGCTGCCGCAAAAACGTTTTTAATTTGCTGTATCTCAATCGATTGACAGAAGCTATGATGCAATGAAGAAATGTGTTCTTTGGAATAAAGAAAATACTAAACATGATATTGAATTAGATAATAATTAGATAATAATTAGAAGAAAAGAGTGACATATTATAATGCTAATTAATATTAACCGATAAGTTTTGGATTATTATTAAGTATTTCAGATTTTTAAAATAGAGAATAATTTTTTTCTAATGTTTAACTTCTATGCAGAATTTTTAATCTCTTATTATTCCGAGAATTTATAAGTAAAAAATTAATTTGTACATAAATTAAATTTATTACGAATAGGTTAAATAAAAATTTTTATTAGTTTTACGAGTATAATTCATAAAAACAGGCATTGATACTTATATTGTATGATATTTATATTGTATACAAGTATAACATGCGCAGGATGTAAGATTTATTATGTACAAGAGAAGGACATTCATTATATGTAACGTACGGAATGTCAATATGTAAATTACGTTAATGCTTAATGCATGTGAGTTGATATGTCATTATGCAGTCGGTTTGCACAGGTGAAAGGCTTAGCATCAAAGGCATACAATCTATAAATTTAAAAAATAAATTATGTATTAACCAATAAATAATTTTTTTGAAAATGAAAAGCAATAAATTTTACTTAAAGTAGAGATTTTATTATTTGAAAAACGTAATACTGGACAATTATTTTTTTTCACACAAAAATTCTCACTATATTCGTTATCTATCATATAACTTGAATGATGATATTAAAAATAGTTATAAAATTTTCTATAATAATAATAATAATATCTATGATATAAATATATATATATATAATATATATAATTATAAATATAACATATATAATTTTATTATAAATATATTGATTTTAAAAAAAAAAAACTAAAATTGTACACACACACACACACACACAACTTCTAATATTTTAAATATTATATATTTCTAATCCAAAATATTTAATTTAATATTCTATCTTTCTCTTTTTCTTTCTCTCTCGCTTTATTTATTTATTATTTATTTATACGTAATGATAAAAATTGGATTATCGTGGATACGTGTCATGCATGATGATTAGCAATACTGTTATATTGATGAAATTTTTAATAATTCAGAGCAACAATGAGACGAAAGCGATAGAAGTAGTGGGTGCAAAGAAGGGCGACCATCCCTGGTCAAGCTGCACCCTTCAATTTTCTGATCGGCGCCACACCTATCTCTTCTGTTACTTAATGGTGAGCTGCACCGGTCATATTTTATCCCAACATCCCCATAAGATAATGCAAGCATTACAACGCTTTCGACTAATCGATTGATCCTAATTAACGTTGAAAGACGTATGTTATATAACAAAAGTGATCAACTAATAAAAATGCCATCGGTTTAATGGATGAAGCTTAATACTGCACGATTTATATAAATAACACAAAGATACTCTGCTGGTAGCAAAAAATTTAGGAATTGATAAAACATATACAATTAAAAATGGCAATTTATAAAATGGATCTTTCTTTTTTATAAAAATGTGCATATTATTTTTAGGCAAACCTTTTAAATAAGTCATAGACTAATGAAAAAACCTTTGTCTTTTTTCGATTAATGCTATTTTTCTTTGATGTTTTATCTAATTTCGAAAATACAGCAAAAAAATTCCACTGCAAGTAAAAAATTCTTTTTGGGAGCTACCGTGAGTATCGCTACAATGCTGTTAGTTTGAGACAACGCGACGCGTCGAAGGAGTTAAAGAACGAGTCTTAATTGGCGCCGACAATCCGGTGGCCCGTGGCAACATAGAACGAGAAGACGAGAGATGGGAAAAAGAAACGAAGGAAAGAAAGAAAGAGAGAGAGGGAAAGAGAAAAAGATGGCAAATGAACAAGAATAAAACTCGGAAAAACAAAACTGGCCGGACGACGGCGCTAATGCGTGCTACGGGATGACCAACACAAGGATCGCCTTTTCCTGGAAGCAGTTGCCCGCTCTTGTCAGGGAAGATAATTTTTGTTCCGCGGCGGGACCTCTTCGATGCAAGAGAAGACTGGTGACAGCCTCCTTCTGAACCTACTTCCATCTCGCTCACCTCTCTCCCTTCCTAATAATCCTTTTGCTACGCTATCTCTTTCTTTCCCTCCTTCATCTTTTTTATTTCTATCATTTATAATTTTTTTATATATTTAATTTTGTGACGCTGTTATGCGAATGCTTTCATTTTTAAGTAAGTGAAGAGATAATAACTAGTAAAATTTTTAAACAAGATATCTCATACGAGTTTAAATTTTCAAAACTAGAGACTTATTGTTAGATTGTCTATGTGCTTGCTAATCCTCACAGTTTTAAATTACAATATATTATAATTATGAAATGAACCATCTTTCTCTCTCTTTTTCTTTATATAGATTTTCCTTTCTCGGTACATTTAGCAACGTTTCCCTTAATTTTCTCTATTAACTTTTCTTTTCCTATCTCTTTTCTTTTCGTTTTAGATACTCAGTCTTTCCTTATTCCTTCTTTCCAAAGCCTTCAGTTTCAACTCCCAGCACTTTATCCTCTTTCTCCTCCAGCCATTTAGCCTCGTCCCTCTCACCTCCTGCCGGGAATTGCATTCCAAGTCGAGGTCGCTAATGGACGACGAATGGTCAAAGGGGTGTGAGTGCATGGAAAGTGCACTCTTGCCCTCCCCGTTCTGCTGGTTCTCTCTCTCTTTCTCTTTCTTTGTCCCTTTCACGCATTCACAACGAGAAAGAAATCGAAACGAACGTTCTCCACGAAAGAACACCCTAACCGCGTCTCAGTACATACCTGATCGCCCCGTTTATGGTACCGCCATGATGGAACCAACGTCTGGACGCTCCTGCACATTCCGCCCGGGACATAAATTAGTGATATTTTATGAATTTTATAGTGCGCGTTACGAGACAGAGAGCTTCGGAGGACACGGAAAGACATCGTCGGCTTATTGTGAGGAAAGACACTAACTTTTCGAGAGGACATACATTTTATTTTTTACCTGAATGACAAAAGTTAACATTTAGCTACAAAAAAATGTTACGAAAAATTCCATCTCGCTATTTTAAATTGCGCACAACTGCCTATTACAACTGCCACTTTTCTAAGAGCACTATGTTGAAAGAAAATCTCCCAAAATATATGACGAGAAATATTTTACTGTACAATTTTACAATATAATATAAAATGAATAAAGAAAGGAATAATTTACTTTTTGCGTAAACATAAATATTAAAACATTGTTTTCAGTATAGTAAGGATTTATAAAAATTTTTGTATCTAAAAAGCACAGTATATCCATTAGTTTAAAAAAAAGAAATCCATAACATGCGTTTATAAAATCAAAAGGAAAATATTACATTTAATGTTACCGGCTCACTTGACAACATTTACGAGAATTGATGACATCAATCAAATAAAATGTTGGAATACATTATCGTTACCGTATGTCGATTGAACGAAAAAGTATGATATAAATATTTCAGTAGTTGAACATTGAATTCACAACCCAATAAAAGGTTTATGAGTAAATAAATCGCGAGAGCATATATTCGTGAATTATCCAATAATTGCGCCTATAGATGAGTGTTGATAGCATTTAAAGAGTACGAAAGAATCCTTTAACTGAGCGTTAGTTATTTTGATTGTCGTGGAAAAAAATTACGTACGGTCAATTTATTAAAACTCTTACATACCATACACTTCAGCGATTATAAACGGCGCATACGCACTTCGGTTAATGTCACGATTCTGGAATTGCATGTTATCAATAAAATAAATACGAAAAATAAATTTCACTGTTACATATTATATTTGTCACATACTTATTCAATTTTTACTATAAATTCTTTAATATTGAAGAAAATATTCATATTCTGTTGATATAAGTTTCTATAAGGTTACATTCTTTTTTATCCTTTTCTATTCATATTTTTAAATTTTAGTATAGAGAAGGAGAGAATTATCTTTTAAAATTCACCCTGAAATTATGTTGTGGTACAATACAATAATTTAAAGATTTTATCATTCACTTCAATAAAATTAATCAAACTTATTTTATATTTTATTGCAGTTTTATTAATAAATGTGAGAAATTTGCATAAAATTCTTCCAAATATGATGTTGTCCCAGAACTATCATATTTTCAAAATAAACTCTAAGAAAAAATTCTCTCCGTGTACATATTATAAATTATTGGTACAGACAATTTCATTATTGGTTTAAATAAACATGTGTTTTACAACAAACTTTGAATTAGCTAAGAAAGAAAGAAAATAAAAAAAGATATTGTGAAACTATTAGACAAATAAAAAGAATCGATAACATTTCGTAGCAGTTTCGTTTGAACAGAATCACAAGATTGTGGATGCGTTACTGCTCAAAGGGTTTTGTATAGATCGTATCAACGTGACAATTGGTAGCCAAGATCGTGTTCAGATAATATAAAAATCTGGAAGACGGCTTAGGAAACAACTCTATTAGATGTAGTTTCGTTATCATGAAAGAACCATCATCGCGTAACTGATTGCGTAAAATTTCCCGAACTTTTTGATAAAACATCGAGATATTAGCTATGTTCAAGTTTTATTAATAAAACATTAATGTAAAATACAAAAAAGCAAATATAATATTGCAGGAAAATAAAAGAAGCAAATAAAATTATAATATTTCACTTTCTCGAAAGGATTTATTCTGTGTAATAAATTCACAATAAAAAGTAAATCGTGACATTTAAAGTAAATCGTATGAGATATTTGTTATTGAAGAGAGTCAAGAATTAAATAAATTTAATTTTAGAATAGTAATTTACTTATTAGCGTCAGTTTAATTTAAATAGCTTAGCAGTACGAAATATTAAATTTTCTAAAATATTAAGAAATTGTATATGAATTAGAAATTGTACATGAGAATTGTCTTTCACTTAAAAAAAAAAAATTGCTATTCGTCTTTAAAGATTTGATATATAATTTTTATACGAAAAAGAAATTCATGATTAGAGATTGCCGTTCGTTAATTCAATCTATGACTCAGACTGAACCTTGACAAAGGCGACGCATTCTCTTACATTGATTCCGTTCGCATTCTTCGTCTGTGGCCGAAAATGCATTTCTAGACATGAGCTTTAACCTCGAACGAATCGCCTATGCCATTCTACTTAAGTATTATCTAGTATTTTAGTGTATCGTTGGTATTTTAATCTCTAAAGTGATGTGACTAAGATCTACGGGATTATAGGAAGACGATCGTATCGGTGTCTCGTAATTGGTAGCCGAGATCGTGTCAAGATAAAACATAAACCTCTTGGGCGCCAGTACAAAACAGCTCCATTATAGATAGTGTCTGCAGTAAAAAAAATGAATTCTGCTATGGAATACTATGGAGTTGTTTCTTAGACTCTACCTTAGATCATCACTCGAAAAAAAGGAATTATTATTTTCACTTTTAAAGAGATATTTTCACACAGGTATGAATACTTGTTCGTGTACTTTGAATTAAAAAATTTGAAGTTCTTTCTAACTGTTACATACGCGCTGTTATATACGCGTTATATATTAGTTTTTTTTACGTTATTAACTTATCAAACTCACAATATCTTGTATCATATATACATACATTGTTCTAATTTGCTTTCACTTTGTCATTTCATCATTATTATATTATTAATTTTAATTTCTGATTTACGATTTGAGTATTTTGCCAAATATTAAAGATGTTTGATGATTTTTTTTTATCTCTGGATGTTATCCTTTCTTACAATGCTTTCTGATTCAACAACGGTCCATATTTATTCATTTTGACAATTTTATTGTAAAGCAAAATAATTATATTTTTTGTTAACTTGTCAGTACTGAAGTGGATTCAAATTTAGGATTAAAACCTGTTTGTAACTTGATTTTATTAATATATGTGTACTTTATACACACGATTATCTAAAGCCTGTTGGCTCGCTCGGACATTTCTTTTATAATTTATTGATTAAATCGTAATTTATATCTTATTTCATAGATACTTTATTCTTTTTATATATTATTATTTTAAGAATTTAAAGTTTTATATACATATATATATGTTTATTTGTTTTGTTAGTAATGTATTAAAAATCTATCAAAAACATCAAATTATTATTAGAAGAGGAAAAAAATTAAAGTGCAATTTAATTGTAAAATCTCGAAATCATATCACAAATGTAGCTAATTCCTAAATATTTAAACAGGATATTTGTGTTTGAATTTTGTAAGTTGCATTAGTTTTCTAGATATAAGCTATCTAATCTTGTTCAAAGTGGAAAATCCTAATTTCTCGAAGCAGGGATAGCGAAAAAGAGGGAAAAAGATATGGAAAAAGTCAGTTCCCTTGTGGATACGAGCTACCGGTATTACGATAAGTATCAACTTACAATAGAGGTTTTTATACCTGGCACGCTATTTCAGTTTCTTTCCTACAGCAATCCCCTACTGAGAGAGATGCACGCATACTCTTGTTTTACGTTGAATACTTTTTCCAAATGATATATGTATAGAGCAATCACTCTTATGTCGTCAGTTCCATTAGGGCAAAGGGCGAGCACGTTATTTATCGAGCATTTCCATTAAATCATGATTATGTGATTTGCTATTTCATAAGGTATGTAGCACAGAATCGGATTCACAATATTCTCTGCAATGAATAGCTTATGGCGAAAATTAAGCTAAATGAATGTTACAATACTGATTTTATTTTTTAAAATTACAAAAAATTATTGAAAATCTAATAACTACGAAAAGACCGATTCGTACTTTATTCCATTATTGCTTTTAAAAAATGAGCAGAATTGATAATATTAGAATATGCAGTACGCTTTTATAATTGATGATGAATAATAATTGTTGAAATCTACAGCTCTTTATGCGTAATACAGTGATTATTATAATTGCACAAAGAATTTACCGCCACATAATTGATTAATGCGAGAGATAATAGTCTTTCCAAGTCTTGAATGCATTGTTTTGTACGACATGCGCATATCTTAATAGAACTCTACGATAATGATGTGCAATTGCGCTTCTTGAATTTCAAATTGTACAGTTAATGTACGACAAGGTATAATCTTTCAGTAATTTAATCTATTTTCATATGGAAATTATACACACGTTTACGATGTTATATCAAAGTACATAATACTACATTATCAGTTTTGACACTTTTTTTATTAGAGATGTTAAAATATATTTAACGGATTAATATCAAGCTGAATTAAAAGTAATTAGTAAAAAAAATTAATTGTTATCAACAGAAATCTTTTACTATCTAAAATGGTTAATTGGCTAAATTTACGTAGCAATGATGCAATAATTTTATAATGCATGATAAAAGAATATTATACAAATATTACATACACGTAGGAATGCTAATCTTTATTGCAAATCAACTCTCTGAATTATAAAATGGATAATGGCTATAACTATGAGCACGCTTTCAGTTTACGAATTGCATATTAGAAGTTGTGATCGCAATTTGTAATTTCATAATGTAAGAAATACATAATATATTCTTAATAAGCAGTACCTGATCATGATGAGATGTCTGTGATCGTCTATGTTTAGTATTTAGGAAATCAACTGCATTTAACACATATACAATTTATTTAAAACATATAAAAGAATTTCCTTTTATATATATATATATATATATATAGAGTTAAATATATTTCACATTTTATAATTTCTTAACTAAATTGTATGCTTGCCGAATATTTTTAAGAAATTTTATGTATGTATTTTTGATAAAAATAGAATTAATATATTATTATCTTATTTCTATTGTAGAATTTTTTTCATGGATACGTTCTATATTCGACAAATTTTTTTTTAATTCGTAGAAATTCGTAAATAATTGCATTCGCAGCTAAGATACGGAACAAAAAATGCTAGTTGCATGTTAGTAGTTAAGCAAAGTTACCAAGGATTGCGGTGTCTGTAAAGTTCGCATTCACGTTTATCTGCGACCAAGTGGCTGATTTATTATAAGTAACGGCGATAAATGCGAGTAAGCACGGCCTAATCGAATAGCAATTAACCTTGCATTCCCAATTAACCAAGTAAAGCAACGATCGTATTTCTCACCGAGTAATAACGAGATTGATTAGTCAGTAATCTTTGCTTTCTCCTCCAAGTCACATTATCAATATTATTTGATATATTGCATCGATTTTGATGATTGCTTAACAAAAGTTAACCATTAATTAAAATAATAAATAATGAAATTCCTAGATTTATAATATAATTATCATGTGTTATATTATACAGATTTACATATTTAAATAAAAAATTGTAATATCACGATTATAATTTCCAATAGGCGCGTAAGGCATACGTTTTTTAAATATAAATATTTTACTGCATTGTTACTGTAACTTAATAATTTATAAGAATTTCTAATTATTTGTGATACTAAAGAAATATTTAGTTACAAAATATGTTCAATATTCAAAACTTAATGAGCATATCTTCGTTAAAATAATTCCTTAAAATAAATTTATCCTATCTTATTCTGTTAAGTATGGCAAATTTAAAGAAGTCTATACAGGGCAGAAATGAAATACAAATATATTTAAAAAAGAAAAATAAGGATTAAAAAATTTACATTATTAAATAATTTTAGAATATGGATAGAAATGTATCTATGTATATACATATTTCAAGCCTAATTTATTTTATAAAACCCTGATTTATTTGAGATCACAAATTGACTCTATAATCTAGAATAAAATATATTTCATAATAATAAGAATTATATCGAATCATGACTGACCGGAGCACATTATTTCATACACGGTATGAAATAATTCGCGTGGATAAAGCTTACGGAGCGAGTGAGCCAAGAAATCTCAGACGGTGTACCGAGGTAGTCCATAAGTCAGACTCAAGGCGGTGCGGATATCCAAAGATATCCGTGAGGAACGATCCGGTGTGCCTTCTTATCCACGTTTGATCTGGTCGGACATTATAGGCGCGACAAGGTGGAAAGGAGACGCTAACGCCGATCGTCGACGAAAGAGAAAGAGAAAGAGAAAGAAAGAGAGAAACAAAGAACGCCAAAGACCGAGAAGAAAATGCAGACAGAGGCGAAAAGGAAGAAAGAAAGGGCGAGTGAAAAAAATTTTATGAAAATCGATCCCGGTGGATGTGTAGTTGCCGCCTCCTGAAACACTCGGGTCTCGGTTTCCTCATGTGGGCGTTATTCGCTCCGCCTCTGAAAGTCACAGTGATCGGATCAGAAGAACCGCCTAGTCCGGCCACTAACGATCCAACAGTCCCTCCCCGGCTATACTTGTCTTCATGTGTTCCTCACCCCTCACTTTCCACGCTCCCATCCCTTCCTAATAGAAACCGAGAGATTCCACTCGACGGCGTAGCTGTTACCTCCCGCACCGCGGCTTCTCCTCATCCTGCGTCACCAACGGGAGAGGTGACTGTCCAGGACAGTTTCAGAGACGCAGTCACCGGCTGCACCACGTATTGGAGGCAGTCCTGTGTTACTTTACATATATATATATATATACATATATATATATATATATATATATATATATATATACTAAC
>NW_012130156.1:92272-94732 GCF_000143395.1 Atta cephalotes | reverse complement strand
TATATATATTACATTCTTAAATTATTATTAATATAATTATTTTTGTAGCAAGCCAATTGATCATTCTATAAAATTAATTTCATGATTTAATAGAGCCTGTATTTTCACGCGTAGGTCGAAGTTTTAAATGTCATCGAGTCGACCATTACAAGCATAAGTTTGATTACACATCTGAGTAGAAATAATTAGAACAATCATAACAATCATAACAAAAATAGTGATTTCAACGAATGGACTTTATTGCGATTGCTGTATTTGAGAGAGTAACCCAATAAGAATGACCATTGCGCGGAGCGCAATGTGTGCTTATCAGGATGCACATTGCATCGCGATCATAGTATATTTATTATATAGATATGCGGCCTCTTATCAACCATTTCCGTATATTAACATTAATTAGAGACGATAATGGTGACAGTAGCTAATATACAGAAACGCACAATCTTCGTTTGCACGTTTATAAATTTTCGTATCCAGCACAATAGATCGCTATTGAATATATGACACCAATAAATTGTGAAATTGATATCGATCATATCACTCATAATCGTATTGTTGTCAGCTATTTCAAATTTCATTTTTTTAATGTTTTCAATAAAAAGCTAATTTATATAAATCAATTACATAATTTAATTAAATGTATATGTATTTCTATTTTAATCGGTACATTATTATTATAATACAACGCTGATAATTTTTGTAACGTTAATGAGTGTATCTTTGGATATTCATATAGAATCAACATTTTAATAAAAAAATACTACTATCAACTTCTAGATTTCCCTAGGCTCAAAGGAACTGGAATATCGGTCATAATCAGTGTTGCGATTTTTATTATCCAGTTAAAAATTGTTATTATACATACGAATGTTATGAGTCACATGATGAAACTTCGCTGATAAAAAGACGATGATTAACAACGTATCGGCAGTATCGAACAGTTCTTGTAACTATAAGAGCTATTCGATGTTAGCTGCCGATCAATATCAATTAATTTGACTCATTACTGTTAATTATTTTGAGAGGGAGAGAAATGCCAAAAAGAAAGGCTAATATTTAATTGATATATAGATGCAAATAATTCTCTAAGACTAGTGTTTTTTTTATTTATCCCTTGATTAATAAAATATACTACACTCTTAAAATATATTATTGAGATATAAAGAAAATATTGCATAAATTAGTACATAAATTAACATAAACGTTGCATTATTAAAACTATTTGTCAAGTTTAATTGCATCATGCAGAAAAAAATAAAAAGTTTAAACTTTTTAAAAAAATAATTATATTGAGTTAAATAATATTCAAAACAAAATTTTAACAGTGAACTATAAGTATACCATATGCTTGTGAAAAAACGATGTTGAAAATTTATCGTTGCAATAATCGCAGTTTCATCATATGTTCTAGACAAGGAAATAGTTCATTTCATTTTTTCAAAAGGCTGATGCTGCCGATAAATCGCGAATTATTTCACGAACCTATCGTATTATCAGTTAACGATTATTACGATCGAAAATAATATGAAACATTTTACTACATAGCATGACGGCCGCATCTGGTAAACGACAGTCACGAGCTATAACCGTCATTTGTTATCTAATCCCCTTTTGTTATCTGAAACAAAATTGGAAACAGTGCCTTCGTTTGAGCACGATTCTTCTGTATTTCGATTCTTAGCTTGTTGCATAGAACATAAAATTCGAAATACAGTTAAAATGTACATGACATAAAATAGTAGAATATAAATTGTTATTTAAAAAAATATTCCTCACATATTTACATTAAAAATTGATTTAATTGCAAATATCACAATATTGTTTCATTAATTTAATATTATAAATATTCGTTATTATAAGTTTTACTTTTTTATGATTTTAAATAATAAATATTATCTAATTTAACTGAAACTTATATAATAATTTATAATTTGATTTTCGCGACCGCAAGATTAACTTTCAATTAATAATAACTTTCAATTAATAATATATGAATATGAACATAATACAATTTATAAGTAAACATATTTTATGAATCTTACATTTAAACAGATCTACATAGCTGATGAAATTCTAGAGGTTATAAATATATCGATTTATCTATCAAGATGCCGTGCCAGACATCGTCAATGATCCAGCATCTGTTGCACGAGATATTCTCCAGGACCGCCATTACGCTGTCTGGATGTTCCGTTATTACCTGAACAGTTTTTACTTCTTTTTTTTTTCTATTATTAACCTCCGACATTATACTAAAATTTATTTCATATGGCAATCATTCTCTTTGAAATCAATTGCTGAATCTTTGTAAAATTTTTTTCTTGTTTATAAATTTTCAATCATTTAAATGCAATATCATAGTTTAAATATAAACCGAGAAAATTCTTCTTTTGTAATATATACACACACACACACACACACACACACACACACACACACACACACACACACACACACACA
>NW_012130156.1:83062-91291 GCF_000143395.1 Atta cephalotes | reverse complement strand
TATATATATATATATATATATATACGTGGAACTTTCACCCTTTCTCCACTTTGCATTTGTTTTGTTTCATTCGAGTCGAATAATAATAAATAATTAAATGTATTAACATTTATCAGAAACAAGGCTAATATTGACGTTCTAAAATTGATACAAAGAATTGGCTGCAGTTATATAATATATGTATAAATATGCATAAGATATTTTATCTTAACTTTTGTTAATATAGAGTGTATTTTAAATATTATTAGTCACATAGTATTGATAAAATGGCAATATGAAAACCGTACATGTGAATAATATATTTTTTTCGTCGATAATATCAATACTGGAATAAAGGTAATAACTTTTATTCCAATTATTAATAATATTTTGTTTTTTTTGTAAAAAGTGTCATTCAATAATAAAGCGCGTGATAAAATTTAAACGTTAATTTATCTTCACTAATGTGTAGCAAATTTGTTAATTTATAGAGTAACTTAACTATTGACATCGTTAACATGCGAATAACATGACCAGCAGGAATTATACGTTGTGATTTAGTTTGCAAATGGCGTCATTTGAAAATTATTCGACTTGCTACGCAAGACCAGAATATACTACTATCAGTCACTTTACGATAGGTTATCGCTCTACCGGGTGCTCTTTGGCGATTACTTCACATCCGCCTGGAACAGTCGTCCCTAATCTTTCCGACGATGAGACTGGCCACCTTCCGCCTGTATTTCACTTTTATTCTAGGTAACTAAAAACTCATACGGCATCATGGACAACCTCCTAAAGAGTGCTTTTAAATTATTAATTTTACTCTATAAAAACAATCTATTAAGATAAGTACATTTCAATCGGTCTATCTCTTAATTTTAATTATTAAATATTCAATGTTACTATCGTGAGGTCGAATGTAGTTGTTATCAAACATCTCTCACTTTCTATAAATTGTTTTGAAGTAAAGCGCTTCAATATAAGTGCTAGTCTTTTTTCATTGAAAGAAGGGAACCACACTTGCACCGAATCTAAAGTGGCATCAGGTCCTTTATACATCTTCGAGGATGCGTTCAATTCAATTATTCATCTATACACATGAACGCACAGTGATGTGTAGGTATATGATTGTGTGTAGGTGGATACAAGACGGCACAACTGTAAGAGGGATCGTTGGCTTTTTAGGCCTAATTAGTTGTCGCCCGGCATCTCATCTCATTCCCAACAGAAAACCTAGCTTGAAGACACTGATGTCGTGATCCAATCGTCGAGAATCTTTTCAATTTCTTTTCTCTTTCCTTCTTTACAACTGTATGCGTATTGCATTATTCAAAAAATTTTCATTTGATATATCAATACGTGATTATAAAAACATAAAATATTTAGTCAAATTTTTCTTTCAAAAAAATGCGATGCATTATATTAAATAGAATAATGTATTGACAACTCAGCGTAAAATTTTTTTCTTCCAATGTAAAATATAAAATACAAAATTGATTTTTCTAAAAAAGATCAACATTTAATAAAACTTCGAGCTATGAATTATTCACTATCATCTTAGTAGAAAAGAAACAACTATAACGGCGACGATCGCGCAATCACGTAACCTTTAGGATAATCATATCATCCACACTCTCGCATTTATCCTCGCTGGCGAGGCACTTGGCGTCGCCGCAAATCCATAAACCACTTAGATACTCGACAGCGAGTACTTTCAATGCTCCCTTACCCACGTGCTGCGAGCCTTAAATAAGCGCCATTGCCTTCATGCGTCGCTATACCGGATCGCTTTAGCGAGGGCAGAAATGCCCGTTGGCAGCGTGTTCGTAAAACCAACGTGTTGCATTATGACACGCTATGCAACTTTATATACCTATGTACGCGTACCGAATTTAAGAATGTCTCGCGTGTCGGAAAAAGATAGAGCTATCTTTTGAATCTTTTCGGATTTCGAAATAATAACGACGGTATCCTTAGAAAATAACTCATACCTAAATAAAATGTGGGAAAAATCAATGATAATTTACATTCAAATGAATTCTTATTAATTTTGTTTAAGATGAAAAGCAATAATAATTAAAGGGAGAAGGTTTCTATATCTTATATTAAACTATGTAATGTTATTGACAATTACGAATTTAATTAGTGTCAAAAAATTAAACAGCCATCTCTTTCTCTCGAAGTACCCGTAAATAATACTTTCCGCCCACACTGTCCATGAGTCGTTCTTCGACTTAGTCTTCGTACACAAGATCCAATCCTGTAAGGATCAAATCCGCTTTCTGTCACATGTCGAACTGCATTCCGAAAGATTCGGCACGCTACGTAGGAAATAAGCGCAGATCGAAATTCACCGTCGGCGCATTCGCGTGGCTATTGCGAAAAAAAAATCAAAATTTAAGTGACATCCATGAGGGTATCGGGTAAAGGATCTCAAAGCGTACTGCTCGTTCTTAAGCTTCAAATGCGGATTTCAAGCGTACCAGGATGACCGAGAGGAGAATATATAAAACCGTTATGAACGCGGGATACCACGTCGCCTCCGTTCCTTCGAATTTAGGTAGGCGAGTTGACTCGATTCGATATCATCATTATATAAGACCGAGAGGCGCGAATTTTGGAGATTTTTCGGTGAAAGTACTCGCCTTTTCACTCTCGTAGGATATTGAGAGCACACACGGAACACAATTAAATAAAAACCGATTATTGAAAAAAAAGTTCAATTATTAATAAATTAAATATAAAATCATGATCTCGTTCGTTAATATTATATTCATAATAAATGTTATACGTACAAAATAACATCATGGGCGATTCAAAATTAATTTAGATTTCAATGTAATTACACATTACCGACAAATCAGTGTGAAACTAATCTCTATTGAGAAACTTATTTACGAACAACAAATTAGGCGTATCTCAATTGTAAAATATCAAAACAGATATTGATTTTTGTTCATAAGGTGATAATATATATGACAATCATATCGCGATTATCGCAGTAATTTTGTTTATCAGTACATTATTGCGGTAATGAGCATCATGTGTATATTAAAATAGTCGAACAAAAAATTACTTGAATGCTTTAGCAATAGAGACAAAATTTCATTTATTTTATTTTATTTTGATCGAAAGTAAAATGAAATTTATATTCATATGTGATGGTATATCCGGTGATTATGCGGATTATATTTGAGGTCTTAGATTATTATTATCATTGTCTGTTAATTTTATCACAGTAGGTGCACGTCTATATCTCTCGATTATTTCATTTCTTCATTTCTTTTCAGTTGCGTAAAATTTAGTATTAAACGAGTTATATGAAATAAAATATCAAAAATATCTGCAATCTAAAAGCCAAAAGTGGAACAATGAACTCGAGTTCCAGTTCTCGATACGCGGCTTGATGCGATTCATAATAATAACATTGGCGCACGTGGATATCTACATAAGTACGTCTTTATTAAAGTAAAGTCGAAAATAGAATAGTTCAGGATATTTCGAGAATTTCAACAATTTTTTTCAATGTGCTAAGTGATAATAAATAATTAATGTAAAATTATTGTTACCAATCAAACGCGTAACGAAAATGTGAAATACTTCGTACTTTCGTATTTCTCTTTAATCACCGTATTTCTTTTTAATCGCTCTTTTCACATCAAAAACGCTAGAAAAAAATGTATGCGTGCGATCAGAGTTTTATCAATTAATTATATTAAATCTTAAAAAAGAGGTGTTAACTTCCTAGAGATCGGAACTGCATCACACCATATACGCATAGAACATGCACAAGCATACATACATCGCTTCGCCCACGGTCGCTCTAGATATAATCTGGATTATATTGCCCGGTTTTCTTGAGGCCACGAAGAAGGGGTCGCGAGTTGCATTTCTTCTCGCTCACGCAAGAAGCAATCCGGTAGCGGAAGAAGTTATCACAAGATCAGGTTCGTGAGTATCGTCGACGTCCCGATCACCTTGATCTGCGATTGCTTGCTCCCGAAACTCGAGAATGGCAAATAAAATCGCGAACCAGTGTGAAGATACGCACACACACAAGATAGGAATTCAAGTACTACGTTCGCATCGTGTTACGCGCGAATTTAAACGTCAATTTTAACGATCACATAGCGACATAGGGAAGTATCGAATAAATTGAGGATAACCGGGTTGTTAGTCCAGCTGATGAAAAAAGAGACCGCGAATATCTTTGCGAGCTTTACAAACTTTTAGCTACAGTAAATTTTTATGTGCTTATAAGTTGTAAATATTTTCTATATCAATCTTATAAAGCATAAATTCCGCATATATGTATTTTATGTCCAATTTTATTTTTTTTTATATCCATTTCGTGCAACATGCCGTATTTATTTATTTTATAAATATGATCTTTCAATTAAATAATGAAGAAATCGAAGCAAATAAAATCTTGCATTGATTTTTACAATTTTCTCCTTTTCTTCCCGCCATATTGATATTTATATTTTACATTTTATATAAAAAACGAATGTAGATATGTGGGAATTATACGTGGAATGTAAAAATGAGATTCATTCGCATTCACTTTCAACACGATACTATTTACTGGACATCGCATTTTTATTTATCGGAGATCATAAAATGACCATTAATGATTTTATGAATTATCGATAAGGAATTACAGTGATTTTCTGCAATAATAATAGTGCTACGCTGTCTGACAGATTGATCGATAAGATCAATAACGATCATTTCGCGCATTTAAGATCACATCACACATGCTTACACGAGATAATCATCTTAATTTGTCACGAATAAAATTCGCGCTATTTTAATTTAAGTCAATAAACGCGCCAAGTTTATCAATCAAAAATAGTTAATCAATCGATCAAAAAATTTGTAAGTATTTTAAAATGCGCAGCTGTTACGGTGTGTTGTCATTAAAATAAAATAGTAAAAGTACTAATTGTTATTAATAAAGTAACAGTTCCGTAATAATGAAGCAAACAATGTATAAAACAATGAATGTTTTTTCCTAATGGAATAATATTTTTAAAGAATAATATAATAATAATTGAAGTAAATTCACAGGTGTGTTGGCGCATTAAAAACCGGTACCATGGCAATTTAGCTCGCGCTTGCTATTTAACAAATAGAGTAAAAATAATGAAAAGATCGAACTGCAGACTGTCGAAAGGATTAAGCGCACACCTGCACTCAAGACGAAGTGGACGAGCCTTCGTTCATACTATTCGAAGCGAAGTCGCGTCGTCGATCTTTCTCAGTTTCTCCGATCAGTCGGTCTCACTCCTTCGACTTTCGAGTCGGACCCAATCGAGTCCACGATGTCTCATTAGCAGACGATGTAATTTTCAGGGAGCTGTCCGTTAATCCTCTCTTCTCCTTTTTCACGCGATCGTCTCTCACCCTCTCGCTCGCGCCGCTACGCACCCTCTTCGTCTTCATCCGGCAGTTCCCTTTGATCCGGTCCGAGGGACGCTTTCCGGGATCTTGTCCGCTGTCTTCAACATCCGATGTCGCCGCCTTGGAGGCACTCGAAAGTGCCGACAAACTGGTTTCGTCCTGTACGTACCGTATTAGCGACATAAAATTCGTGAGAGGCTCAGAATCGAATCGGTCGAGTGGATCAGTCAATGAACGTCGAAAAAATTCGTAGAATAGTATATAAAGTCTAGTGTCATTATTTATACAAATTTTCGAATCGTTCGTAAATTTGTATACTTTGATTCCAGAATAAATTACCGCTTAGCTTAAAAAAAAACTACAATTTTTTAAATTTATACAGAAAACAAATTTTTATTTTTATTCAGGTATGACACATATGTATGTTAATTTTAAACAGAACCAGAAATGAAAGATTTGAAAAAGGTATTTGTTGAATTAACCGAGAAGAGATATATTTGAAAACATGTTTGAACAGTCAAAATATTACAGCACGAAAAACATAGAAAGAAAAATTAACGTGCGATAATTATGCTCGCTCGCGAGAGCTGGTTGTTATCCGAAGAAACTATCATCGACGATCGAGAAGTTTTCGCCCTCTTACCTCATTTCTTTTTCTCCGTTTCTCCCGTCTTGCCCGGATAAATTGAAACGAGCTCGGAGCCGCAGTGGCATTAATTTAACGCGCCTTCGCTGGGCAATGACCGGCAGACGTTCTCTAAACGCTCAAAGCTTGGCCGCACCCATCTTCTCCGCTGCCGCGCGCTCGCCGGACGCTGGTGACACCCGGTATGCCTAAGGACAAGCTTGTTTCTCTCTGTAAGTGATTATACGTAACTTGCGAGACACGTGAGTTGTAGTTACACGCGTGTGTACGCTCGTAACGACGAGAGTTACGAGCAGAATGGAGCAGTGCTCATCTGCCAAGCTATTGAGACTTGATATTTACCAAAAATCCGCTTCACTGCCGCCGCCAATTTTGCTTTCAAATTGACTCTCTAACGAGTCAATTTTGCGCACGAATTGAAATATCACATTAATTAGAAAGTATCAATTTTTACTACCTATCAGGTACCATACAGTGTTGATTCCATTATATTTAATATCGATAAAACCTTATATGTAAACGGGTTATGCCACGAATTATTACTTAGTATCGCAAACTGAATATGAAATGTAAATGAATAACGTGGATATGTATAAACTGAATATAAATAATTCTCGATAATTAAAAGTATTTTTTTTTCTTTCTTATAGTTATGATAAGAACTACCTCCTTTTTTTTACTCTGCTAATTATAATATCGTAGCTTTAAAACTCTACAATAGACTGGTTTCTACCTATAAAGTAGAATCCACGTTAACGTGATTTCCTGTCACTCGTTCTACAGCTAAGTAGTGTTTTAATATTTATCTGGGATACATATCATAATATGTACTAATCATACATCTCTGCACTGGAACATAAACATACGATCGTGCATTTGGTTTTTTCGTAATTACAAACATTTACTTGAAGTGAAAAATTTTCAAGATACACTTATATTTGTCTCTTTCCCGTATCTCGTTTTCTCACGTATTTACGTTAGTTACAGACCTATGATCGTTATTTAAGGAGACTCATCTAAACGATCTCGCAAACGGCCCTTCACGTTATAACTGTCGACATATATCGTGCCAACTGTCCACTAGCAGCATAAGAAAATATTTTAATCTTTTTTATCTTGTTTTTTTCTTTAAACATAATAAGCGTGTCATTTTTAAAAGCTTTCTAATGTCTATTATATAATACATATAGTTCGTTATGTTTGTATTCGATTCCTAAAATCTAATATGATATTTTAATCTTAGCATGAATCTATATGTTCAAAAGATCTGCCGAATACCTGTTTTTCGAAGTCTCTCTCTAATGTTACTTCTACTTATTTTCATTTATGTTATATGTCAGTCTATCATCATATATTCGACTGCGAATATCATTACTAATGACCATTACTAGTGACATTTGCAATGTAATATGTGTGCCATTTACTTTAAGTAGACGAATAAAATTTGAAAGAGTAATGTGAGTGAGTTTATGTGAGTATTAAATGAGACTATGTATGTATATCTCAACAAGTTATTAATTATATCATTTTATAGATTCTACAAAGCAATATATTTAAAAGGAATAAGTCAGGATTTCAATTTCCTATTAATAAATGATCTCAAATAAATATTGAGCAATAATTGATCTCAACACTGCTCATCACTTTCGATCACGAGAAAATCCATTAAAATTTTATGTTCTCGTCAGGACCATTACAGTCTCTACCAAGTTGCTGAGCTCTTCAAATTCAAGTAAAATCCATTAAAAAGCGAACGTCCTGAAGGACGATATACACATCGCCATTAACTCGCGAGATTAATTATCACTTTAACCGAGAGGGTCGGACCTTTTAACACGCCTCCGCCTTCCATCGACCTCGACGACGATGTCGTTAGCAGGGCGGACAAACGTCTGGTGTTTCTTCGATGTCCGCGGGTCATTTGTCCGTGTGGCGCGAGTTGTTCGGTTAGCCGCTATTTCTTCGCGCGCTGTGTAGTCGGCATAATCGTAAATTATAACAACACCTTCGACGGTTGGCCAGCTCGCTGGAAGTCAAGATGCCCGTGTATACGTGTATGCATGCACGCTTTCCGAATATGAGATTTAGTGAAAGAAAGAACGAATATGTGAGTGTGAGAGGATTTATTTCGTATTGGAGCTGGTCTTTGCCAAACATCCAGCAAAGCGTGTGTGTGTGTGTGTGTGTGTGTGGTGGGT
>NW_012130156.1:78329-79465 GCF_000143395.1 Atta cephalotes | reverse complement strand
GTGTGTGTGTGTGTGTGTGTGGGTAGGGGGGGGGCGAGAGTATATCACTAAATGTATAACAAAAAAAATAGTTTAGTGAATTGGATATCTTTCAGAAGACGGTCTGATCGAAATCAATGAATCCCTCCCAATCTCGCCTTTATTTATTTATTATCGCAGCATGCATGCATAATTATATGAGACTGCGAGAGCGATGTTACTTGCCGCGATTAAATGCGAGTGAAAACGATCGAAATATTGCCAATTAGTCGCACGAATCGTCAAGATCAAGGTGAAAAAGGCCGAATTAATACGCATCACTCTTATACACTCTTATACACGCGGAATCCTCTCCGAAGCTCCCGCGTCACCATGTAAATAATTTGATACAGATGCGATTCGTACGTTGCTACGGCTATGTATATTGCACAAAGCGAATTAAAAAGTATCTCGCTCCATATAATTGCAGACGATATACTGCTAAGAATGTTAACGATGTGGCATGTTATCGAGTTATCGATGTCACTTTGATATTTTAACATCGATCATTTAGATTTACATCTTTTGATAAAGTTTTATTAAAGTCATTAATTAATTACCTATTAATTAATTTAAATCTAAATTTATTTAGTAGTATAGAAATTCTTTAGTAGTATAGAAATTCTTCCGAGATATCTAAGATCTCATTTTTTTTTTAGAAATTAAAGTATTAATTAATGATTGAAAATTAATTATTGACCAGATTCTTATATAATATAAATTAAATTCTTTTAAGTCTCATCACATTGTATTATCTACAAAATGCTCATTCTGAATGATTTATATGGGCATTTATACAAGACGATCGGAAGACAGCTCACAAATGGACGGAGAACGAGCGATGTGGGTTTATGAGGTTTTCTTTCGAACAACTCGATCTCGATTGCAATTCGATCGCGATTCCACATGCGGATCGACACCCAGGACTAGCACTGGGTGTCATACGTCAGATTTATGGCCGATTACCGCGGCTAATCCCGACTCGTTCGAAAGCAAGCGCAGCCCCGCTGTTTTCCGGCAACTGTAAATCCGCAATAAAATCTGATAAAATCGTATCGGATGCAGTGCGACCGGGCCTCTCTCTCTCTCTCTCTCTCTCTCTCTCTCTCTCTCTCTCT
>NW_012130156.1:73958-74930 GCF_000143395.1 Atta cephalotes | reverse complement strand
AGAGAGAGAGAGAGAGAGAGAAAGAGAGATAGCATACATTTTCTTTGGATCGGATGGATATTATGCGGCCAACATATATTGGAGAGAGAATTTATATGCATCAATGTGGAGCTTGATACTTCACTTTAATATTTAATTGTTTCATGATCCAGAAGATGTAGTCGCGTTATGTTTATCTTTTTGTTGCCACTGATATAATTTTCACACATTCCGTATATTACATCAATTAAAAATTTATTACTTGTATAGATTTTGTAATTGGTAATGTATCATGATTTATGAGTACGTGTAGAATACAACACGTACGCGTTTGTTGATTTGTGCGATTTCCAAATAATTCGCAGCTTTGGAAACTTTCGAGACGCGGCACGCGCATTCGCGTGTTCGGCTTCGATATATCGCGCCAATTGCATAAGCCGATTAACGGTAAAATCGTTTGCAATGAGACGAACGTGCGCGCGGTTTGATTCGTTAAAAATCGACACGCTATCCAATGCGCGCGATGGAACGTTATAGTACGGTCGAGAGGTGTCTCGCAGCAGCCACTGCCGCCGCCGCCGCCGCCGCCGCCGCCGCCGCCGCTGTTGCAGCGACTGCATTGACTGCAATCGAATGCATTCAAGCGAGACGCAGACTCTCTGCATGCGGTCTACTAGAACTTCCTCCAGTAGCTCAATATCTCGGGAATACACGATGGAATAAAGCACTGCGGCAATCGTCAGTTGCAAGAAGTTGCAAGTTGTTATGAGAAAATTTATTTTTGTACAAGCCAATGAACGAAACTATTTATTGGCCATTAAGTACGTATGAGTAAATAAAAAAATGCGACAGCTTAGAGGGAAGGAGAGAGAGAGAGAGAGAGAGAGAGAGAGAGAGAAGAACGAGGTCTTCTCATAGAAACGAGGTAGTTATTACTCTATAGTAAAGCTCATATACTAATTCGTTTCTTGTATATAGAATAGAAGACGAAGT
>NW_012130156.1:71251-73938 GCF_000143395.1 Atta cephalotes | reverse complement strand
CCTCTCTCTCTCTCTCTCTCTCTCTCTCTCTTTATCTCTCTCTCTCTCTCTCAATCTTTTTCTTTCTCTCTCAGGATCGGCCAAAGACCCGTTACGTTGGAGGACGGGGTAATTAATTTCGCCTTGCGAACGCGCCTCGGCACTAGGCCAATGCAAACACCTCCTTCTCACTGAGAAGGAAGGTAAGCCAGCCAGCGTACGACGATGAGTAAATATATGCACGCATACGTACATATATATGTATATATGCATATGCAGCGTGCTTGCATTTTACCTCACGCCGCCACACCGTCCACTTCCATAAATCCGCAGGAGCCGTCGTTCATCCTGCGAGGATATAACTGTTTCCACATCGAGGGGGATAAGATATGTAACGTACACATTGGCTATTATCGTTATTTTGATGAGATTAAGCATTGTCGCGCTCTTTTCGCGATCGTTTCTTCATCTATCTATCTCCGGGATAGACTGCACGCACAGCATGCTGAATATGCGTATTCTTGTTTAGAAAAGTAGGCTTTTTCACTCTAATATGATATTGAATCGTTCGTTTCGTTTTAGTCTCCGAAACACGTCGATACGATCGGTTTACGATCCGTTAAGTCGGAAAAATTTCACGAAGAAAATTACAAAGATAAAAATATAATCACTTTAACGAATTGATGAACAGTACAACTATTATAAGTATCATGGTGTTAATTACTGGGAAGAACACGTTAAAGAAACTTTGCTCGCTCGCCTATCTGCAAAACTCAGCGGTGCGCGCTCCTCGTCGGCGCACAGATGCATTAATTGAAGCCGCTTAAATTATTGCGAGTCGCTAATTGCGTGAGCCGCGCGGTTTCTCCCGATAGTTCGCAGAGATGTCTCTCGTTGCTCGCGATTGACTCTGTAATTAAAGTAAATGATACTTTTATGTGTAAAGTGGAGCATAATTTACAGTACAACCGAAAAAGAGATATTTGGAATAAAAATGTCTTGAAAAAATCTAGAATAAATTTGTCCTTTAAAAATTCAATGTTTAAAAAAATATTTTATTCGTTGCACGTCTACCCGATGACAGGATTAAAATATCGGGAAGATTAAAATACATTTATATATTAGATTGTTCGTATAATTAGGAAGCTGCTGTTTTCGAAGAATCACACATTGCGAAGAACGCGATGGTAAAGGGCTGCCGACAGCGTTCTGAATCTCACGGCAGCTCTCCAATAGAATTTACGATACGATAGAATATGTATCAGCCCGCATTCCGACGATATCACGAACACGCAGATGAGCGCAATGCATACTTACTTCATAATGCTAACATTCATTATATCGGCGATACGTCGACATTCGATCCAACATTATGACTGTCGAGGAACTCTCTGTCACAATTCCTTCCGTATGAATTTGCATTTAATGTCGCTTCGTATTTATCGTAAATGTTACAACGATATTGACAATTGGTCAAGATGCGTGTATTATAATACATTTCTGTTCATTAATTCGTATCTATATCTGTATACTAGTCATTGTTTTTATTTTTAAGTTATCGCGTTTATTTGTCTTTAGTATCAAAACCACTACAAAAGAATTGTTCAATATTTCAGATAGAAGATGCCTAAGATTATTGATCGCTAAAGAAAACGACGAAATGATGGAATAATTACATGATCCTCCGTGCGTAATAAAGTCAAGAGTATCGTTACACCTGGAAAATATTTTATGTGTCTCCATCTTGCATTAATTCGCGATCGATCACGCGCGACGTTGACTAATTACGTTTTCGTGTCGATGAATACCAGCGATAGTTTTGTGCTCGCAGGCATAATTTCACGTATTAATCGATTCTGGATTTTCCTTGGAAAGCGACATAAGCGTCATCAAAAATTTCTTTTAAAAGCCTTACGAATCCTTGTATATTTCTTGTTAAATAAAAATCGTAGTTATTAAAACAAAAGTACAGAATAAATTCCTACTTAAAAAATAAATTTAGCTATGTTATTCACATATTCAAATAATTTAATTTGCAGAAAAAGTGATTCATGCTTAATTTATAATTAAAAATTTGTCAATGTTTGTAATAAATAATATTTTCAATATTCAGGGACAAAGTAAAATGCAAGATTCTCATTGCGTGAACTTCATGTACGCAGCGGCGCCCATGCGATCGCACATCGAAAAGTTAAATTGTATCGCCGCACACAATATTACCTGCGTGATCGGCTCACGATCGGCCGATAGTTACGACCGTGTCTGGCTCACCCTCAGGCGGATTCTCACAGCGACCAAGGGTAAGTCATCAGCGTGAGCCATAAATTCGCACGCATGAGCAGTCTCGTCTCAACACCATGAATAGAAAGAGAGAAAGAGAGAAGGAAAGAGGGACAGAAGAGAATCCGATAACTCCATTAAATCTCAATAAAACTCTGCGTTGAATTCCCATCTCGTTTTAATGCATCTCCGTCGGTGGGAATGTCGCGCAACGAACATGCAATCGGGAACTCCGCTGTGGCGAAATTCGAAATTTGCAATTTTTTCTCGTTTTATGTAGTAGTTTTATGTAGTTTTCCGACGCAACGATCCGCTCTTATCTTAGTTCATATGCGTAATCCAGATACCAGAGAGAGAGAGAAAGAGAGAGAGAGAGAGAGAGAGAGAGAGAAGAGAGATAGCATACATTTTCTTTGGATCGGATGGAT
>NW_012130156.1:39256-70587 GCF_000143395.1 Atta cephalotes | reverse complement strand
TCTCTCAATTAAACAAGTAGTTCTATGCTCCGTTCTTACAAGCGACAACACGTCGTCCACCGACTAAGATAGTAAGTTATTGCGACAATAAATAAAACAAGAAACAGAGAGAGAGAGAGAGAGGAGGGAGGGGGGGAGAGGGAGGGGGAGCAAGGCGATCTTATCAAAGTCGCGAATCGGACGGTTTAACTACTCTGTAGATTAGCTTGCGTGGATATCGTACGAACTGGCCGATAAAATCACAGTCGTATCTACCACAGCACAATAATCGTAACATCTTGGTTGGGACGCAATAATAATCGTCGGGGCGAATAAACGTAATGGAGCCTTATCGTTAATTGGATGATAAAGGGAAAAGTATCGTCGCGCGCCGTCCGCGGATCTTCTTACTCGCCATATCCGCGATTTATGCCGCGGTCGCTGCCGATCTGGTGCTTGACCGGTTTAGATCGTCGTTGGGAAAAGGTAGGAGGAAAAAAAAAAAAGGGAAAAACTACTTATCGCGAGCGTGCGTTATAAATACGTCTCGGCAAAATAAATACCGCGAATAACGAGTCGCCACGGTGAAAAACGGCAAAATCTCTGCCATTACTTAGAACAGAAGACGCGATTACTTTTGCGCTTGCTTAATATCGTTAAACATTTTCGCAGGCTTCGTATCGAGTCAGCGGCGGCGACCCAGCTACTAACTGGTACGACTACTATTAGCTGGTACCGGTATATACAGCTAGTAACATGTAAATTCATTATAACCACTTACGTAAAAAGTACTATAAAAATATTGAGGAATGAATATATTATACAAAAATATTAAGTATATTTTAATGTAACATGTAATGGCTCTTTTTAAGTCTATAAATTCATATTTCGATTCAGAAATTTTAGAATATCTTTCACTTTTGTTCTTTAAAGAAAATTTGTATATCGCGAAAATCTCTCGGAGAAGGCTCTGGGCAAAAATCGATCGTCCTAATTAAGCAGGAGGATTACTTTCCCGGCACACGCACCTCGAGACCGGTTCCGGCACTATACGAAGTGCGCGCGTGTGCGCGCTTCACGATCTGATTATTCGGTTAAATATTCGATGCGTACTACGTTACAGGACGCAAACGCACTCATATACATCGTTGCTTTAATGTCGATCGGTTGTCATAATGAACGTTGGCGAAAGCACTCTTGACGCTTTCCGAATCGTTCTCAAATCGATCCGCTGACGATCGATACGATCTCGACCGGTCTCTACTTCTCTTTCTCTCGAATCATACGCATATGTATGCATTATGCATTGACTAACGGACTCGACCGTTTAATTTTCTCTGTTTGTCGCGAACAGCGGGGTTGACACTTAATTAAGATTTACTCGTTCTACTCACGAACGGAGCTTGTAATTTATTAATGACGACAACGAATCATGGAATTATACTAATAAAAAAGAAAAAGAAGAGAAGAAAACAGTGGGTGGACTCGATTTCATATATTCATTGGATATCAGTGGAAAAGAAGGGAAAAAGAAAATCCCTCTGAAAACGGTTTCTGTGTTTTTACAGAAGCGGGATCACATTTCTTAATGTGTATTTTCAGAATAGTAAGAAATATACGATAATGTTATAAGATATGCTAATGATGTTAATATGATATGCAGACATACGATATGCAGATAAGAATGTTGAACGCCTTCTATATATCGTAAATCTGGAATCGTTTACTTCAATTAATGCACGGACAATGGTAAATGATCGAATAGACATATCAATACGAGTATAATACAACACATTAATTGCTATATGTAGTCCTAGACAATTAATTTGTTTAATATAACGATCATTTATCAATTTCTTATCTATGTAGCAATTCTGTTTGTAATAGCAAATCCATAATTATAGTATACGAGTATATATCAATGATCTGCAACAAAAGTATAACGCAGCACTTTAAACATGCTTGTTAAAGTCGTGCTTGTTAAAGATAGGTTCGCTACCTAAATACTTAACAAAATGTTAAATACTTAACAAATGTTTCGACATACATTTTGAGACGTAATACATTGTTAAATATTCAATGTACTATCATCAAAATTCAAATATGTTTCGTTAAAAAAATTTCCGTAGGAAAGAATATAAATATAACATTCAAAACTGGAATAGTAATATCATAAATTTGTTTTTGCTTTTTCAAATCAGGTAGTTGCTATTCCGAACGCTTGCAAACATTTTCTCCGTCTAGCCAAAAAGGAGGAAAACGGGCGGCGCGCGGCGGCTCGCGCCGGTAGTATCGGTCTCGCATCCTGCGTACAATCCAATTATAGCAGCGCGATCGGTCGTGGACCAGATCGCGGTCGCACTTATCATAAATCAAGATTAACGGTCGACGAAGATTTTCGCAGTCCGTAAGTACGGTCGGTCGTAAGTATCGACTTTTTGAAAACCTGTGCACATAACTGCGCAGTGTCTCGCGCATGCAGTTAACGCAAACTGCTCCAGACGCGCGGGAAAAAAACTCCAAGAAAGCACGATCGATTAACGCCTTATACCACGTTAACGGGTTAAACATCCGCACGATCGAACGATATTTCATGATTTCTTCGTACTTTTCCGCGATCGTTTTCTTCTGCCAGTTTTCTCTCCTTCGTCGTCATCGTCGATGACGAAACTGGTTTGTCCCTCATCGCGGAAGAGACGCAAGGCTTTCCAGGAGCGGATCTGTAGAGTGGGATCTAATAAAACGTAGAATTCTTAGAATTCTTAGAATTTGAAACTGCAGTTTGTTTCATTCACAGTAGTTTCATTCAGAAATATATCATTAAATTTTTTAAGTTGTATATGAAAGGAAAGAGAATAAAATCTTTCCAACGATTTCTACTTATTCCAATTATAATTCTTAATTATATATACATATATATTTTTTTTTATTTATATACACACACACACACACACACACACACAGAAAATAATCTCCATATCTTTTTAAAGATACAGTAACAAATATCAGTGTAACAACAGAACTCTTTCTGTATACTTGTATTCTGTATCATCACATAAGGATTGAATTTCTGTGGATAAAGTGATTGTCTTTAAACTCTGAGGATTCCATACACTCTTGGGACTTTCCTGTAGATCGGTCGCATGAGAGAAACGGATTCTTTCGGGATCGGCAATTTTCGATCGTTGATCAAGTCGAGCGACCAATTCCCCGATGTACGCAAACCGGTCACCATCGAGACCAGATCCACAACGGGTTACGATAAATCGCGAGTAACGGCCATCCGGAGAGATTCGCGCTGCCGGGTTCGTGTTAATTTTCTGTTTGTTTTCTAATTAACTTCTCACAAGCGAGCACTACTACCTCGCTGGACAAGCGACGACTCGCTCGCTTGCATTCGGGCGTGACTATATTACTGCGAAAGTTTCACAGGATTATAATATCCCAGTTCGCTGGGATTACGTCGCGCTTTAATAAATTAAATAATTAAAATACTACGGGGATTAAGAGAATAATATAGTGTATCGTAGTGTCGCGCCTCGTTTCAAGTCCTACTCACTTACGAAGTACCGAGCGTGTTATCGCGCGTGAAATCTGTCCGTGAAAACGCTTTGCACGACGTACTCTATGCGTTGTGCATTATTCCGCGTCACGTATTCACTTTACTACTATTTCGAAATGCTCGAATTTTTACAATGCCTCTTGGAGAACGTTAATATGCTTATTTATTTTGGATCTCTGTTCTTATATAAATTTACGTTTAATTTCTCAGCTCAAAGAACCAAATATACTTTTTATACTGCGATACTCTTATTGATGGGCACTTTCTAATTTTTTTTTGTAATACTCATATTTCACAAACACATCAATCATATCATATGTATCCGCGCATTAAAAACGTAGCATTTACTGGCCGCAGGGACACAAGAGGCTGTCGTCCCTCGGTGCAAATGGAGCTTAATGAATGAGATGTCGACCAGATAATTCGATGGAGTTAAGTGAATTTTTACGAGGGACCCTCGTTCTTGCCCTCGTTCCCATGTGTTTTTGGGTCCCTGATGTGTGCATACGTGTGCTCACGTATGCGCCACCGTCAAGCTTCGCTTCGCCCTGTTTCTCGATGGACCGCAGCCACAACAGATATACGATCGATATAACTTGAAGTGCAATAATATTTCATCAAACTGGCGAACAAGATTTTACAGCAATGCGTGGAAAAAGTGGTACAGTGTTGTTTTTTATCATCAATTTTTATCAATTTTTTCGTCGCTTTTAGTTCATGCAAATCGTACACGCTGCGTCAAGCGACAAATCGATGAATGAAAAATGAGTGGAAGATTCAGAATGGAACTTGTCCTGATCGAGACAATCAAAAGGTATAAAGACACGATCTACCTGTGAATGTAACAGTAATTATTTAAAAGGAGCAATCAATCAATGTATAATAAGAATAAAAGTATTGTGATTAATTAACTAATATTATTTTTATATTCATTCACATCGCAATTTATATACACCAACCACCAAATCATTCTTTTCATATTGTCGGATATTGTCACAATTGGGCATTAATATATAATTGTACAAATTGAACGGAATCGCTTGCTCATGCATTCAATCAAGTCAGCTGATATTAACCCACATATATATAATAAATCCAGGTTATCGTGATAGTGCGTACGGTAGCGGCACGCATACTTGTACGCTGAACATGTCCGTTAAAATACACAGGTGTGTTTCGCATGGCGGCGTCGAAAGACAGCCACTCTGATTAGTTATGTTTATTAAAGTTTGCATCGCGTCACGACGCGTGAATGATTCATGTGAGTAAAATCACAATTACTGACATTTTATATCATCTCTACGTATAACATAGTCTATATAATCTTTGCACTCGTTTATGTAAATTCCGAAGAGAGTCCTCATTGTATGCAGTATCTTTAAGAAAAAAAAAATTTAATTATCATTATATAATAACGATAATAATAATTTAAGAATAATGACATGTGTTCTCGTTAGTAAATCAAATCAGATTTTAATTTAATAAATTAATATTAAATTTTTTTGGTGATATATATATAAAGACATATTGCCTCAAGACTAGATCTAAATGTAAATTACAAAATCTTTAATTCATTCGTATAATCATAATATAATATAATATAATTTCCGTAGCAAAAATGAATAACAAAATTTTACTTTTTAAATCTAGATGAGAGAGAGAGAGAGAGAGAATACTCATCTTAAGTCATATAATTCAAAATTTATATCTATTTTTAGTTTGATACGAGACTAGACATACTTTCAATAAACGTATTAAGATATTTTAATATAATTAATAGGTAAAATAAAATTTCATAAATAGCTGGGAATTGTGTTTTTCTATGGGATCTTAAATAATGATTGCTGCAATGGCGTCTGAAACGCCATAATCGAATACTCCCTGTTATTTCGGGGGCATGCATTGTCGATGGGGGAATTAATGACAGGTCGGTTCTCTGTTATTCACCGACAATGGAACCCGACTTTTTTGAGAGATCAAACGGAATGTTTACATCGCTAAAATGATATAATTATGACTCTATTATTCATTTTAGCAAGCTTTTTTATTCAAGAGTAGATAACTTTTTTTAATATTTACGATTAAATATTTTTTAAAAAGCTCAACATTCAATTTATTTATATTTTTACTAAGATTTTTATCTTTATATATCTTTATAAAATAATACAGCTAATTACAATGTAACAATCTTCAATAATCTGATGTTACGAAAGACCGTCAATCGACATCGGCCATTTGACCAAAGTGTTAGTGCACTTCCGGTCGCGCATTCTCCGTATCTAATCGGCTTCGAGATCGGCCCTACGACGAATTCTCGTCCCGTCGGTGTCGGATGGTGCCGCATGGATGGACGTTCAGATATTGCGTGTAGATAAGCGCGCATGATGCGTCACGAGTCTGACTCTGCTCTTACCTGGCAGGCTGTGTATCGCCTCGAATCGGCGTCTCGAAGGTATATACTGACTGCAGATGCCAGCAACAGCCGTCTGCCGCGCCATCGACCTTATTGGAAAGTCATGTTCCACGCTAAAACCGGAAGTTTCAACGAGAGTCGTTCCCCATCGCGATGGAATACCTATCTCCGACAGAAAATTGCTTCGAGCCACATTGATTTATCGGTCGTTCTGATGACATCATTTTTACAAAACTAGAGAATAGCATCTTTTTCACGATAAATTCGAAATGAAAATAAAGATACAAAACAATTTATTTTTAACCCTTTTCAGAAACTTTAAAAAAGATAAATTTTATACTATTGTATTTTTTTTCACTCCTTCGATTTTTATGTTTGGAGTTCAATATCCTGAACGTCAGCTGTAACGCTCAAATCATCCGCCCACGATTCGCGCAGCGCGAGAGCATGCGATAATCCGAATAAAAGGACAACTGTCGTGCATATCTCGACGACAACGACACATGCAGGCAGGCAGGCAGGCAGGCAGGCAGGCAGGCAGGCAAGCAGGCAGGCAAGCAGGCAGAGCAGAGTCAGGCAAGCAGCCGTCTCAATCGCGAGCGAAGAGCCCAACGCCTCCTAATCGAGAGAAACGAAAACGGCAAAGATGACGATTATGGCGACGACTTGAAATCATGCCCGTTACGATATTTTTACGCGAATGCGAATGAAACTACGAGCAGCATCGACAGCAGAATCGACAAGTCAAATCGGTTCCGCGGGGCGTGCCTGAATTACTACATGCCATACGTATATCGATATCTTGCTTTAATTCGCGCAGCCTTTTTAGTGATTTACCCGTTACCCGGCACGGAAATCTCGGAAAGCGGTTTCGAATAGTTATTAGATTTCTATTAACGCGCCGCGAGACGAGCCACGTACATCTTTGCAACGCACAACTACCTATGTTATATTCGCGAGTACCGCACCTGCGTGAATGTCGGGTGGATGCATAAATCTTCCCCACAGCATTCGAGTGAATAGTAAGGGGTACCACGTAAAGAGTGAAAGAGGTCGCGCTTCCTGGTTCGGGCTCTTGATTCGCGTAAAAATGACAATTTGTAAGGCGATGTAATTCACGATGTAATTCATAAATATTTAAGCAGCATTAGAGAACTGCGCTCGTGCTATATCAAAGTACCCACATGCGCATACCCATGTCTCTTCGCTGCGGGCGTTTGATTTTACTTCTTTGGATTTTGCAACATACGCGACGTAATGTATCCGCATACGAGCAAGCATCGTCTTATTCAAATGCCTAACAACTCGTCTAGAATAATGTCAAATAGCGAAATTTTCGACAAATTTTTTACAAAGATCTCCAAAGATCTATGAATACAATATATTTATTTATCACAATAATGTTACAATTTAATTGTTCGATCTATCTATGTCTTTATCCATCTTATAACAGGATACATTAGCATTTTCATCATGTTTGTCATATCTTGTCCTCATGCGCGGAATCAATTTCCGTGTAACGTTCTACGAGTTTTAACGATTAATACGAAAAGCGGGATCATACAACGTGATAAATATGTCATATAAATATATCAATAATCACGTGGGAAAACTCTCGAAATTACGATAACGAAGTCGTCGAACGTGTTCGCGCGCCCAGTATGCAAAAGGGACTAGGCAACGCGCAACGGTGTATAATTCATGATCTAGTTAAATGTATTAATAGGTATGCCATGTAATCGCCGGTGGTTCCGATTTATTAAGAGTCATCGACATTTCGCATTATACAAACACAAAGAGTGATATATCCTAATTAGATGTAATCATTTCCGGACGAATAATTTGGTATCCATTCGCTCCTTTCTTTCTTCCAATAGATTTGTTCAATATTAATTAATTCTTGTGATTTAAACAATTTTTTTGATATTTTCTTCTCCACTTTTTGCTGTGAATAATTTCTAGCCATTCAAAGTAATTGACTGCTAAATTAGCGAACTTCGATTGCGAAAAATCCGCGAAGAGAAGAATCATGCATAATACGCGACGTAATTAGTTTCAACATCTTGTTCATTCAGAGATAATACAGTGAATATACAGTGAATTTATATTTCTAGTGGGTGTCGCGACTTTTGTCCGTGACGCTCGATCGACATTAAAATTCAATTTGCGATCAAGTTGTGGCAGTGAAAAGACGAAAGGCGACCGCAATCCCATGTATTCCTGCACGGAACGGTCCAAGCAAGTCCTCTCGGAGTTTTCTTTTTTTCGATCTCTTCGCATTTTTTCTTTTCCTTTCTTTTTCTCTGTTTTTTTTTTGCAATCGAGTCTCACCACCCACTCGGAGAACGTTCGCGAATTGAGTCGACTGTATATATGTATTTCATATAAAGTAGGCAAGGTAGATAAATCGAGTCAATGTTCGAACGAAGGCTTTCTTTTTATTTTCACATAAGAAGATTACGTGAATATTGAATTTGTCAAAAATTTGATCATTTCAACAGTCTGTCAACGTTTCTGTCCGTCGGGAATTATATTCAAAATATTTTTTGTGTTTCTCAGTATATTCAACACTACAAAAATTTACGTAACAAACTCTTAATAAAAATATTTTAAAATATTCTAAAATTATCTAAAACATTAAGAATTGCTAAGTGAAATACGAAAGTATATATATATATATATATATATATAATATATTGTACGTTGAGCGTCTTACACTTTTGCATTTTTGCAGAAATGCATCTATCATATAATATCATTAAGCAACCCCAAACGCGATTCAAATCGTGAAAACGTGCTGCTCTGAGAAAAGAGACAGACAATAGCAATCTAGACAGATACGAAGTGAGAAAGGACATACGAGACGCTCGATTTCCATTGTACGCGTGCACGCACATGTTACTCGTCGCAGCTCATCCGGTTTCCGTGCTTACAACTTTGCGTCGTTATTCTGTGCGATTGAGATCTCTTTATTCCGGACGCGCGAAAAGTCGGTGCGCGTAACTAACAACGACACGAGTAAGAGGAAAGGACTGAGAGAGAGAAAGAGAGAGATCGGAGCTTCTCATAATAAGCTTCTACCTATTTATTTGCTTGCCCATTTGCTCCTTGGCTCTCTGGCTTATATACCAACCACGCGCGAAATTTTACGTCGGTTAGTTGGTTCTACGAAACCTATAGTAATACACCCGCAATAGCCGCGGATTGTCGTATCATTGAATAATAATTGGGTAATAACGTGCCGGGCATGCGGCATCGGATAGAAGTGCATACCTGAGAATGCGAGTGCACTTTCTTTGAGAACATATAAAGTAATATGCGCTACTTCTATAATAGCGTAATAATAATGTTCGCAAAGTCGATGCACCCGTTATATAAATAATAAATGTCTTACAAAGATTTATTTCTTTTTTTTTTACTAATTAATTAGTCATTTTCATATCTATTCAGTGAATGTTCAAAGCTAAAATCAGCAACAATGTTCGACAATTCCTCTAGCTGCTTTATTCTTTTTTCCGAGATTCTCGCTAACTCTGATTCACGAAAAAGAAAGTTAAACATTGTTTCAGGATTTTATTAATGAAACGTGAAATTTATAACGGTCGGATGACTCAAATCAGCAAATCCCACTCGCATCGCCGTTCTTCTTAGCGAAGAACGAAAATGTCGTTCCTTAGGTAGATGGTCCGTTCCGTGTAATGTCAGGACCGACAAATTACTTAACGAAACACGACCTAAGTCCTGGCGCCAATCTTTGTATCTACGGCTTACCTCCGGGTTGCCGTCGCTAAGATGCCAAAGGTGATTCCGATTTTATTGCTCCTTAACATCGCCAGCGCGCGAAAGGCGAAACATTTTTCTTTGAAGCGTTTTTGTAAATATTTTTATATAGATTAGTCTTTTCGCAATGCAAAATTAATCAAAAATCACTGATAATATAGAGTAATATTATTTTAAAAGAATTTAATTTTTTTCGATTCGAATAATTGATATTTAATTGCTGTAATTCAAATTATAATATAAATATTAATATAAATATAAATTATGCATTGTCCGATGCATTTACATGTTTTTTTTTGCAAAATAAAACTGATTTATACAAGTCGGAAAAAATCAGTGTTCTGAATAAGTTCGTCGAAGTTAAACTACATACCGATAAGAAGTGACAAGAGTTATCTTCTTCGCGATATTTTGTTTGCGGCACTGGCTGTAAATATGGTTTTCCTAAAGAGCGTCTATACAACATGCACATGATACGTCTTCCAAGCGCGTTATTTACTGCTAGATTCTCAACCAGTATCTCCGCGCAACGGACAATAAAAATAGCAATAAAAGAGATTGTTATTTTCGAAATATACGCAGCAATAAATCAGAGACGATTCGCCATAGTGTTCACAACTAGTTCAAACGAACGTTTTTAATTGTTTAAAGGAAAAAAATAAGTTGAAAAAAGATGAAAGATGAAAAAAGACGATATGTCATCTTGGAAAAAGAATTCAGTAATAAAAATTTTATTTTTGACATTTAAGTCATTTAGCGAGTTTATATGAGTAATAATGCAAAAAAAGAGCAATATTTACAAATGATTTCGATTCTATTACTCGATATATAAGCCATGCTTACGATATGTTAAAATTTGCACCGAGTCTCAATTATTGTCTGCCTTCGATTTCTTTGACTTAGAAATTGACATTACATTTTACACTTTAAACATTAACATATTTTCATCACGTCGACTAATTCGTGCAATCGAATCGAGTATGCTATGAAGCGTAATAAATGCACATACACGTGCACGCGGAAACATCAGATATTTCTACGTAGTAATAGAGAGGATCAAAGTAGCAGAAATTCTTGCTGCACAGGTTACGAGAAGCCCGTCCTCCCGTTCTTCTTCCTCTCTCTATTTCTCTTTTTCTCTCTTTTGTCGTTTCCCCCTTTCTACACCTACAGAAAGACGTGTCCGTGTTCGTTGTAGCGCACGTAAGCGCAAATAAATTTATTTCACGAGGAGATTTATACTAACGACGGAGAGAGCAGCTTGCCGAGGCATTTAAGTCGAATGAACATTGACATTAGACCATAAGTGCGCCGATCGTTGTCATGGTCCAATGCGTGCGCACGGCGAGTTATATGACGTACTTTATAGCTAATTATACGCACTCGCTACGACTATGTAAAGTTAATAAGCGCAGCAGATCATTCACGGTGTAAATTTAAGTTTAAAACCACCAGTGATAGAAGCGCTTATACAATCGAGAAATATTTGTTCATAAACATGGAGTTTTCTCTGAATTTTATAAATAATAATTTTGTAGAAGGAAGAATAAATAATCCTATATCAATTGAATACATATATATTGAATTGAATATATATATATATATATATTGAGATAAATATTGCTATGTAAACAAGCATTTATCATGATAAATATAATATCCAGAGAAGAGTAAGATTAAAAAAATAGACATGCATATAGTACTGCAAGGACCACATTCAATGCGCTTATTAACGATGCTAACGCATATTTAGCAGATTTAAGTAGATTAAGATTATTTCATATATTAAGGAATTTCATAAATCAAAGTTCGCTTTTATCAAAAATAATAAAATAAAACGCGTTCTGAATATAGGCATGTGTGTGTGTGTGTGTGTGTGTGTGTGTGGTGTGTGGGTGTGTGTGGTGTGTGTGTGTGTGTGTGTGCACAGAAATATATGCGAAGCTCATTTGTATATATTATATAAAACAGAATGTATTCATTGTAATAAGATTTTTTTTATAAAAAATTTCTTTGTATGAATACTAAAATTTTTTATAAAAAAAGATTTTATTTGTAGAAAATAAACATTAATTAGCCATTTTATACAATGAATACATTCTGTTATATACAATAAATACAAATAAGCTTCGTACGTATTTTTGATATTATTAATATATAAACTAAATTTCTCGACTGTACGAATACTTTTTGAACATCCAAACAATGGAACTTCAATTTTTACTTATTTTTCAGAAAATATTTTCTATAATTAATACACATCTTTTTGGTATATATAATTTTAAGAAATATACAGTCTATTTTATACTTTATGAATAAATTGTTAATTATCCAGTAAGAAATGATCATCAATTAAATGTCAAATCGATGAAATCATTGTATCGACATCGATTAGATAATTTAATTTCAATAACTCGCTGGATTTCTCGATGGATAATATTTAATTTTTAAAAATAAAGTTTTTAAAAAATATTTTCTCTGTATGAATACTTTTTGTGTGTGTGTATAAATACATATATAAAACTTTTATTTTAATACATATATGTACTCGCGCCTTTGCAAGCACCTGCATCGTTGCGAGTTTCTCATAAGATCTTGAGAAAAAGAGGCGCGTGCCGAAATTGGACCATAATCCCTCAGAAGATCTTATCTGGTGTTTGCATCTACGGTCTCAGGTTACCGAAAGGCAGATCCGAAACATCCTGAAGCGATCGGATGCGCATATTTTTCACCGTCTCACACATAATTTCTCAGGAATTGTGTTAATTGAATAGAATAAGATCGATATCTCTTTTCTTGTACATTTCCGTCTTGGTATTTCATAAATACCTAATCTTATAAAAGTAAAATTTTTCTATTTACAAAAGATTTTCGAATATTTATATTTCGCAATTTTTTTCTTCAGTCCATTATAAATGTACATATATTCTTCTTAAAAATATATTCTAAAATACATACAAAATTTTTTCAAAGAAAAAATTTTTACAGATCACAAATATTATTAAGTTAACTTCATTTCAATTTAATTCTTCCTGATTTTTATTTAGCAATACATTTACTTCAATCAGTTATAATACTTATGGCTAATATATATTTTTTGAAAAATATCAATATTGGTCACCTAGCTATGTGTCCATTTTTGGCCACAGAAAAATTGCTTGAAAGATAGCCTGCTGAATTAGTTTATTTGCTCAATCGTCTGACTCTTTCTACAATCGTGGATTTCTTTTTTTCGAATGCTAAGAGAAAGAAAAAAGTAACAAGATTACCTTGACTGTGATTTTTTAATCGAAACTTGAAAATTATGTATAATTGAGAAATGTGTTACAAAAATTAAGATTTTTTTTTTAAAACCGAATCAAATTAAATTTCATTTGTTCGATTCGAGTTAGATGGAATCATTGAAATATAATGTTTAATTAACAATATAATTATTGTTAGGTTAATTATTATTAAATTTTAATATATAGATAATAAAAAGATTTCTATGTAAAGAAAAGTAATTTTTAAATACAATGTTGTGAGTGTTCAGCTATGAAAAACAGACTTAATTAAGAAGATTAATATTTCTAAATTAAAAAAATAAACTTGTTTATATATTTTGTATATATATATATATATATGTGTGTGTGAAGTGTTTTTATATTTAATATTTCTTGCTAGAGAATATGATATTTGTACTAAAATTAAAATTTTTAAAAAACTTCAACGTGTTTATTCGATCGTGCCTGATCTCAGGCACGATTTGCTGGCACGATCGATAAATCGTGACTGAAATCTCTTCAAAGGAGCACTTATTTATTGAACATCAAACTTATGGAACCGTATCACGCGATTTTCACATCTTTGTATATCACGTGTGATATCTGTAGAAAAATAAAATTCATATTATAGATAGTGTTGACAAATAATTGCGGTAATAAGTGCTTTAAATCTTTCTTAAGTTGAATCAACTCATGAATAAAAAAACTATTGACAAAGATATTTCTGATTTTCTACATGAAATTATTTCTCTATATAATTGCTACAAAAATTCAGACAAAATTAAGATGAAATAATTATTCCATCGAAATATAGAACCGAACAGAATATATCGAACAAATAGAGCGTGAATTGAGTTGCGTGCACAATTGTTAAAGCTATTCATTTACGCCTATAACACAAGGTAACAAATAATCCACGATAATGTCATGGAGGCAAGATAAGCTCCCTCAAACACGACGAGAGTTTCGAGACATCACCGGACCTCTGTGTCACCTCACCATGGAATTGAGAAAAAAAAAGGACGATCTCGTCGTGCAACGTGCGTGATACGCGCGAGTGTGTGCGCATGCAACTGTATAGGATCTACAAGAAAACCCTTCTACGCGGTCGGCGCCGTGGCGCCTCGGCACCAGCCGGTCCTCGGGATGAGAACAGTCCCGATGCACCAAAGTACTTCGTTGTAATCGTCAGAGACTCGTCTTCCACGAATGCCGCCGGATTAAAGCTCTTCGATCGCACGCTCGCGACGTGTCTGGTCAGCATACACAAATAGCGCCGCCGACGCTTGACCCTATGATGCATACATGCTCTCGAGAATGCACACGCATAAATATAATATAATATATTGCATTGATACGCAAACTACTTATTATGTGTATAAATATTTTTGGTCATTTATATTTTTAAATTAATTACACTTAAATTCTCTCCAATGTGTCATCATAGTATATTCCAAAGATGTTTTCACGCTGAACACAATGTCGTTGGCAGAATTTGCGTAGCAAAAAACGTTAGAATTTTGAGTAAATTGAAACATAATAGACCAAAAATGTTTAATTATTTTCCAAATTTTTTTACAACAAAACAAAAACTTATTTCTAAATAAAGTTTATGGTATCTAAAAGTATATATTATAATTCGAGAGCTTTCAAATGAATTTTAATTCATGACTATACGACTTATTTTTATCAAGTTATGGTTATTTTAACGATTATTATATAGAATATTTTTCTGTATAATTACACATTTTAACAAAAAAAATCACTTTTTTTCTCTTTGAAACGCCATGGTACACGTTCTAAAGATTTATTCCCGTTGAACACGATGCCATTGTCAAAATTTGTACATTAAGATTTTTAATAAATTGCAACAGTAAATTGCACAAATGTTTAGCCCATTTCAATTTACTAAAAATCCTAATATGCTACGGAAATTCCGATGTCTGCATTGTGTTCAGCGTGAAAACATCTTTGGAATATATAGCACTTTGGGATATATAGCACTTCGAAGCGAAAATAAAGTAATTTTTTTATCGTTAAAGGCTTTATTCCTTACTAATTTTTTTTTTATCAAACTGCGTAATTATACAGAAAGTCTCAAATTCAAATAATTATATAATTTAATGAAAATAAATCGATTATGAATAAAAATTCATTTGAACGCTCTTAAATTGTATGTTTAGAACGTAAATTTTATTTAGAAACAAAGTTTTGTCTTGCCATAAAAAATATTGAAAATAGGTACAAACGCCATTTTTGATCCATCTCAATTTACTCTAAATTTTACTAACAGCATCGTATTCAGCACGAAAAAAATCTTCGAGATATGTAGTATGGTACTTCAGAGAAAAAAGAAAGTGACTTTTTGTCGAACAGTGTTATTAAGATCTAATACACACATACCTATAGTTTAATGTGCAAGAGTTAAGGATCCTCTACACAGAAATCGTAGACGGTCGTGGAGTCTTAAGTCGTAGGAAACTAATCAATCACAATCAAATATAAGGAGAATACTTGATTGATTGATGAAAATTGATCAATTTCCTACGACTTAAAATCTCACGACCGTCTACGATTTCTATGTAAAAAATCCTTTATTTGTCTGGCTAAAAGAATTATATCGATTCGTTTGAGAAATCTATTCATTTCTTATAATAATATGATGTATTGTCATCTAGTAATATCAAATATTCTTATATTCATACTTTTTATATGAAAGAATATTAAACACCCCATAACTTAACCGCATAACAACACCCGACTTCTACGCACCGTAAAAGAACTGGAAGCCTTTCACGTCCCTCTCGTTCTATTTGATCCCTTTAATCAGTGTCCATTACCGATATATACCTGGGCTATCGACATGGTGGCGTCGGACCCTTCTAATTCGTCGCAACTCGCCAGGCTCTCATCTAAATTCCGTGTGATCCGTTGAGAGCCATGAAAAGTACGGCGCCGCGTTGATGTGGCGCCGCCGCCACCGCCTAACATCGAAACGCGATTATTTTCTCAACCGGTTCCCATTAGAGTTCTTATACCATGAATCCAATATTTTCCGCTTCGCTTAGAGAGAGATCGCTCCCGTAGAGTGCTGCAATCGCGCCGCGCCGGGAAGTTTGTAGCTTAATTACACGAGTGCTTTTTTGCATCACGATGATCGTGAGTACCGGTTATATGAAAAATGTCCATTCAACAAATAAACATATACAGAAGCAACTTTGATTTTTCATCCAAATGATACATGTATATCAAATAGAAAAATTAATGTCCTATCATTATTTTAGCATATATATCATCAAATTTTATATAAATAAGTTGTTACTTAATTGTCTGTACTTAATTTTCAATGTTTACTTCTATTTAAGTAACTTCTATTTAATAACTTAATATTGAAAGAGTATTTTGATAATTTATTACAAGGATATTATGATACTATGTACTGATTTTAGAATTCATGTAAATTATTTTATTTGCATTTGTGCCATCTCTTCGCGCTATGAATTTTTCGCAAAATATGTAAATAGATACTCTAAATCTCTTCGAGTGAAATTTTACTCCTCTGAGATTTAAAGAATATATATCCAATATATGTGTGTCTAATGAATAGTATTACTTTAAAAAGAGACAGAGTTAAGACAATGCTCAGCAATAAATGTCATATAAATGTAATCGTATCACCATATAAATATGCATTTACATTAATGAATACAGTACATTGAATTTTATCGTGGGAATAAAATAACATTGGCAAAACATGCGCATTTGGTAACTTGTAACCACTTTGTAAATTAAAATGACATTTAATTTATAAATCATGAACAGGATTATTACTCATTAATGCTAATCTGATATCATAAATCATAATCACATTAATCATAGCAATAATACGGGAGTGCCGTAGTATTCGCAACCGATATAATTACGAAGCTATTATCGACGTAATAAATATACATGTGCAATGCGTGCGTATTGCGATCCGTCGCATGTGTACATAACAAATTCGCGCAATCGCATCTTCACCTGCGAGAGAAAGAGAGAGCCTGTCTATCTTTATTGCAATAATAAATTACGCTGTAAATAGTGTTGTACGTTCAATGCATAACTTTTAAATACTTGTTCGATTATCTTAAGAATTTTTAATGGGTAAAATTCTTAAGAAATTTTTTGTCCTTTCTACCCAGAAAGAACGTCACTTCTTTCTAGAAAATAAATTAGCAACTGTAAGCTCTTTATTTTACTTTATGCACATTTATTTCACTATTATTTTGATTGACTCGGATATATTTTTTAATCACATATTAACACCATGAACGAGAGCGTTCAAAGAAGGATCAATGCAATGCGCAAAATAAATTAATTTTCATCGCGTAACATATGCCTGTGGCTTTTCACATCGATCATGCTGCATAGTTTAGTGAATAATAAAATGCCCAATGGAAGATCAATATCTTGAAAATCTCAGTTTTTATCACTATAGAGAATCGCGACAGTGATTAAAAAAAATTATTTACGTAATGTTTCCAATAAAATATCAGAGAACATATTATGAAACTATTCAAAGAAATGAAATCTCACTTTTTTTTTAGTGAAATTTCATTCCTTTGAAGTAAAAATTCACTCTAAAAGGAATAAAAATTGTTACTCTTTTCAAAAAATGAAGGGTGGTTGTATTTTCACTTTCTTGGAGTGAGAGTTCACTGCAAGAAATTTAGAGCATAAAGAAAATAAAATAATTGCGATCAGAAATCCATTCTAAACAATTAATACGTGCTCTAGGTGTGGATACCTATCACGGAACAAATCATATTGGATTCCGATTGAATTTATTCCGTTATCTCTAGTATACAATAGAAATACAATAGAAATCTAGGAAGTAATTGAATATTCCGCGCGATCGAAAACCATATTCCGAATAATTTCACAATACTCTGAACTCTTTAAATGTATTGCACGTGTAGGCAATGTTTATGGGTCGGTATATAAGGAATGTTTTATCAATACTATTATATAACAGCGTGCAGTAAATTATTGCAATAATGAGCACAAATAGTTTAATATTTTCAATACATTGTCGATAATGGAATTCATTTATGCTCTATCTGTCATCGTTGAAATACAAGAATAAATTAATTTTGGCATATTTGTAAGATTGTGCACTTTTCTCCAACACATTGTTAAGCGATATCAAAATGACTCTGATGTAGATAAGTTATGCTAATTTTATTGCTGCCGTTATAGTTCCTGCGTGATATACGTGTTTTTCTATCGCAAATTGAGATAAGCTGTGTTGCCACTTGTTACGCTTCGTCAAGCAATGTAACGTCATTAATACCAATTAAAAGTCAATATTGTACATATGTACATATACAGTGGCTAGAAAAAATTCAAATGGCTAAAATAGCAGATTGCACAGTCGAATCATTTTATAATGTATCCGTGCTTTTTACTGATACAAATTGATAAGATACATTTATACTCGTCAAACGAATGATCTGTGACATTTACACATTACTTAATAAATTATAATTCTCTAAACGTCACTTAATTTTAAATTATAATAATTTAAAAAATACACCGCAAAAGAGTAAATATTAATAAATCGATTTTGTTTTAAGTTGTAGATTTTTTTTTATTTGTATTGAGCTATGAAGATTTGGTTTTTAAAAACTTTATACAAAATTATAATTTAAAAAAATAATAGATTTATCCCTCCGACGTCAAGGATAATTTAATGAATTGTTTCTCGATATTAGTGCTGATCAAATAATGTATAATAATAACATCTACTCTTTTCTATGAAAAATTATCTTCATAATTCATCACAATTCATTACAATCTTAATTCCGTTAGTCTAAAATTATTTCTGCTTTAAAAAAAAAAGAATATTTTGTTTCCACACATTAAATCTCATATTAGAAATTAATTCAAATTATAAACACATTAATTTGATTCGAAAAGAATTATAATGAAACTATAAGCTAGCCTTCTTTTAAAAATCTTAATCGAATTTCATCTTTTGCGTGTAATATTAATATATAAGAAAATAAATGAAATGTCACAAAAAATTTTTAGCCCAAACAAATTCATAATTGTATAATTTTTGTCTTTCTTTTTATATCACAAATAAAAATAGATTTTCATTTGTAATAGTCAAAAATTTAGTCTGATCTGATTGATCGGAACTCACTTCGCTATACGGCAGATCGTACAACGCGATCGTACATGTGCTCACTTGCGCGTTACATTGGCACACGCCAGTTCGCTTATACAACCATACACATGCGACGAAAACTTTGGTCCCGCCTACACGGGGTATATTTGTGACCGCGATGGCCGCTATCGGTATCTCCGATTCAACGGTCGGAGCCAAGCGATGAAGGTGGAGACGCGTCTGCGCGTCTCCATGCCTCTCTCTTTCTCTCGCAATGTCTTTATTCGTTGAACAGCACCTCTCTTTCTCCGACGCGTAGACTATCATTTGATCCCCGCCAAGGTACATGCGGCAAAATCCCCTCTTTGAGACCTGCGCATTTCTTTCTCTCCGTTTTCTCTCCTCCGACTCCTCTCGTCGTATCCTCATGAACTCCCTACTCTCGGCGCGTAAACGCGACACGTTCAACTTTGCGCGCTAAACGGATTTGACGAATAATCTCTTGTAAAATTTCATAAATTCATCATATATTCATTTCTCTAATTCTTATTTAAATCATTTAAATAAATGTTCAAAAATAAACAGATAAATACTGCAAGTAAATTGCTCACTCATTAGTACTTCACTGTCTTTCCACTTGTCTCTTCTTTTTCTCACAATTCGTTGCACTTTCACAATAAATTAATTATGATCACGCGACACTTTCGTACGGCATTCCTGAGAAAGGATTGTTAATATAACGCGTACAACACTTTATAGTATATCCAAAGGAGTGAAATTTTCCCATTCTTTTTCCAGGGTGAAAATATTTTCACTCTTTTTCAAAAACTGGTTCAATTTTCAGGTCTTTTGGAGTGAGATTTCACTTTAAAAGATTTAAAGAGTCTTCATGAATTATTCAATCTAAATTATTATTCACACTTTGTATTACTCGCACAATTCGTGTGTTGTCCCGCGATTTTAAACTGAAAATAATAGGAAAAATGTATGATGCGTTTAAATTCTTTGATCCTTTATACAAATACAAGAAAATATCTGTTTACAAATCGTCTTATACTTATGAATTAAAGCTAGTTAACTGTACTAATCATTAATTGTTCATCGAATATGTTTCGATAACGCAAAGTAATTCTCGTCGCTGCCTGCTCAAGTATCGTTGTGCGAATGATAGTACGGCGACCTTGTGTACATACGCAACCACCTCATCACGCAACTGCCACGCCGCGTCTACACAAAAATAATCACCAAGGTCGTTGTCGTGCGATTTTTTTCCATGAAATATTCAACGTATTATAAAATAACTACTAAATATATTCTATAAACAAATATTCTCTTATTGCTTACAGTTTGAATTTCAATTTAAATTGTTGCAGCGTATTTCGCACTTTATCGCAATAATAAATAATCGGATAAGAGATATACTCTCTCTAAATGTTTTGGAATAGAATTTCACTTTAAAGAGTAAAAATCGAATCTTTAAGAGTGAGACTTTTTAGAATGAGATTTACTCTGAAAGTTTTAGATAGTAAATAGGCGAATATAATTCTTTTTATTATACAAATAAAAAATTTATCCTTTCTTTTGCGCGAATGTATATTTCAGTATATCTCTCTTTTCGTACAAGCTCTATTTTATCTGTTCACTGCACCTTTCGGAGGCTGATACCTGAATCCGTCGCGGAGGGCCGATTCGTAGAACATATGCCAACTATGGCGGTATTACAATCGCTTGGAAAACGCATATCCGAGACAATGGAATGACTGTGGGTGGCAAGACTTGCGAGAATTCAATACCCTATTACCCTATTGCCCGGCTTATCTTGTGTTTAGGAATGCTTAAATTTTGCCAATACTTTTTGTTCATTGGAATTATCAATATTTGTTCAAATATTGCAAAAATTAGATATCAACATATATCTTTAATTTTCATTGAATATTATTATTATTATTGATTAATATTATTTCCTTTGAGATATTATAACAATTCATATATATAAAATTTTAATTAAAAAAGAAAATAATGATAAATTAACAAAAATATTGAAGAATAAATATGTAAAATGAAATGAAGTGACATAAGAGGCGTTCGTTTTTGCCAAAACAAGAGAAGCCCATATCCGTAGATACAAATCATACCTTTAGCTGATAATAGCTCTGTTTTTTTTAAATTTTGCAATGCAAAACATATATTCTATGCATCACATTCAAATGGGTTGCATAGATATGGTGAGGCTGCACATATTCTTAAGGAGATGCGTATCCTAACAATGAAACGTGTGGGCGGCACAGTATTCACATACCAAAATGGATGCAGTGTGCAAGAGATATCAATGTATCGGGCTACATACCTACTATTTTCGTTCTTAACAATACTGTGAAATAAATTCTTGACGTGCCGCAATAGCATCGGTATCAGTAAATATCGTTGTGAAATCTACATTGCATAATATTATAAAATTGCGCAACACGCGCGCGGAAATTGCTTTCAATCCATAATTGTCAATTATTACAAATAAAAGACTCGTCATTATATTCGTTCGGTCATCTCGATTATGCAACATGACAAACAAAGCAATGACAATAAAAGTTATGGGAACTATTCGTATGCCGCATAATATGAGAAATTAGAAAAAATGGAATTAACTTATATCGTCTCGTAGTGATAAGATATCTCTCTACATATACCTACATTCAATTAAATTCAACAAATATTACGGTTAAAATTATATATTTATATTAATATGCATAAACAGAGCTAAAAAATATTTTATAGCACACATGCTAAATTGAATAAAATTGAATATCCTTTCGATTCAATGTTCTCATTGCCTGTCATAAAGTTTATTCAAAGTTTGAAAGCTACTACTCGCTCAAGTAAGTCGAAATTTATAGTTTCCTGATCTATGATCACAAAATCGTTCCTTTACATAGGCAGACAAGATAGAAAAGAGGCCCGACGGTGACCATGCGAGGATTCAGCATTTATTCACAATCAACCTTGATCTCATGGGCGGCCTATGTCGCATTAGCTCGTCGTCTTACATGACGCTTGGCGGGATCTCAATATGTATGGCCGGTTATCGGCTCTAAAGAGATCATTAATATTATCTGCTGCAGGATGTATTATTGCCATATTACCAGCGTAACGATATATCTTTCCATGGTAGCAAAATGAGATTGCCGCTATCCTTTAGCAAAGTATTTGCTGCCGTATTTTGCGCTTTTGCACTTATATTTTATATTGTCGGCATCAACACTAAAGGGACTTTACTTTTTTAAAATTAAAGGGATTTTCGCATCATAGCTGCCTTATTATAAAGATATGATTAATTATAATTTACGGATTATTGACATATGCGAACCGCAATCAATTATGACTATTAAAAATTGTACGATACTAAAAGTTTAACAAAATTTATGCAATTTGTCAAGAGTACAATGTATGTATTATGTATTTCAAAGGATGCAAATTAAAATGTTCTTGAGATAGAAGACGGAAAGTTAATAACTTTCGATATCTTAATTTTTGACAGATGCCACGGTGGTAGCTCTCGAGGAGGATGTTCCACGGGGGCGGAAGTGGCGGGTACGGCGCAAGTTCCGATTACCAGCAGCAGTCCCAGCAGCAACAACAGCAACACGGGCAGCAGCTCCAGGCGCCTGTCTATGTTCCATCGTCTAGACCAGCGATTCCATCTGCAGCCACGGCGCAATATCATTCCTTCCCTACTTCACCCTCGCCCGCATGGTACGATGACCTTTGAAAATCATACGCTTGAAATCACGTTAGTTAAACGTCAAATATCCTTGATCCTTTGAAGGGAAAAGACGGCACCCTGGCAGCACGGAGTGGAGACGTATGCGGCGCATCACGCGCTCGCCGGACACACAAGCGGTACCGCGGCAGCGATGGGACCGCACGCTGGACCTGGTCATCCGCATGCGGGACATCCGCACGCGGCGCATCCTCACTCAACTCTCGCCGCAGCCGCGGCTGCACCCTTCTATGCGCAGAACGTCGCGATGATGTCCTCGTGGCGCGCTTACGACGGCACCGGTTTTCAACGTGCATCACCTTATGGTTCGTCTATACATGCGATTTTTTTTATAAATGTTTTTTATAAATTTTTGCACATGTCTGCTGTGTGCGTCTATTATACTTCGTAAACAAATATAATTTGCACACGATGCAGCAAAAGTAAAAGTTTTTTCACCTTAGCTTTTCAATAGATATTATGATAATAACTTATGTGCACGTTAAATAAATAAAATATGATAGAATTAAATAATAACAATATTGACATTTCTAAAATCGAAAATGAAAAAAGCTATTGGAACGATCGTCTTAAAAAATATAATCAATATTGAAGTTAACAAATTATTTTCTTCGATATTAAAAGATATTAATTAGATAAATATTGATAACTTATATCAGTATGATTATATTAAGTAATGTTATAAGTGTTGTGCTATCTCTACTCGCTCTGATGTAAAAATATCACTAATGTACCTGAATTTCATTATCCTTCCCTGCTATATTTAAATTTGCTCGCGACGGCGCGTGAAAATGGAGGTGCTTATATCGCTTTTCGTTGGCGTGCATCACGCGTGAAGTCGCAATGATAAACAAACAAAAGTTATGGGAACTACCCGTATGCTGCGGCGATAAGATATGTAGGCATGCAATTTCCTACGGTGCCGATTAGTTTATCGAAACCGCAGACGATATCACGAATGGAGTTTGTGAGGGAGTACTCGTGGAATTGTCAAGCGTATACGGTTTCTGTAGTGTGACTTAAACTCTCCTTTTGGAGGTAAACCTTTTATTTTCATGTCATCTCGATGGCCGAGAGACAAGAGCTTTACAATCGAAACTTTCTAAGTGAATCGTGCGCAATAATAGCGCTTGACAAAATTGTCTCATTTAACTTTATGAAATTTTCTAGCTGGATGTTATTGGCAGACATGTATGAATGTTTTAACAATATCCGACAATAAAAAAAAATATCGTATTAACGCGTGTGAAAAGAAATATTTAACTTGGTGATTAACGCTGACTTCGTGTCAGCACCGCTCGGAAGAAAAACACTGTGCTGAGACGAGGAGAAAGAAGCTACTTTCCTTCGCGGATGCTATTTACCGGCGTGCACGCGGCGGGCCATGTGCGATGGATAAGTGATAGCGGTGCCTTTGAAGTGAGTCGGGTCGATCCCGCGGTCAAGTGTTTTACAGCGTAGCGACGGAGAATCGGTTCAGAGAGCCAGCGCGGGCGGATGCTTCCTCTGGAGAATCGGGAACAGCTTGTCGCGCATTCTCTGCTTTGCCGTCTAACTGTAAATCCCGCTACGGACGTCCTCGAGACATTTCGATAAAATGTTAAAAACGGGCTTATCTCATCAGTTCAGTGCGGATAAAACTAATTTCGGATTTTCATACAAAACGAGTAGAATTAGCATTAAAAATAAAAGAGAAACATGGTACGTAAAAAGAAACTCGGCAAAAGTTTACAATTAATATCGTCAAAATAAAATAAAAATATCTTATTTTTCGCGATTTATTATTAGTGCTTTAAAATTTTTTTCAATCAAATGTGTATTGTTGGAATCTCTTTATGGTTTCCAAATGGTTTAACTGATCAGTTTTATAAATTACAACAAAATAAACATTAACTTAATTAACTGTACGTTAATTAATCAATCAAATACTGATTACAGATACCGCAATGGATTTCCAATTTGGCGAGGGTCGCGAATGCGTAAATTGCGGCGCGATATCGACGCCGCTCTGGCGGAGAGATGGCACCGGTCATTATCTTTGCAATGCATGCGGACTTTATCATAAGATGAATGGCATGAATAGACCGCTCATCAAGCCCTCAAAACGCCTGGTAAGTTCATCCACAAAAGATTGTCTACGTATAAGTATTCATTTTGTGAAGAGCCTATGTCTTTCATATGTTATACCTGCGAAAAGAATCTCTCATCTTTAACAATAATTTTTAGTATAAAAATATTACTAGTTTACAGAGATATTTTTCAAGTACTTTCATATATAAAGTTACGTCTTCTTATTATCAATAAGGAACGTCTTTTAAAAGAGAGATCTGTTTGATTCTTTTAAGAATATCCTGTTTATTCACAATAATTGCATTTGCATTTGAGTCGTCTTGACGTGTGTTACAAATGGGACAGATGTCGGAATTTCAGACCGCAACGAGGCGACTCGGGCTGTGCTGCACAAACTGCGGCACTCGCACCACCACCTTGTGGAGGCGTAACAATGAGGGTGAACCAGTATGCAACGCTTGTGGATTATACTTCAAATTACACGGAGTCAATAGGCCGCTAGCCATGCGAAAAGATGGTATACAAACAAGGAAGAGAAAACCGAAGAAGACTCCAGAACAGAATGCTAGATCATCTCAGGGGGATCATGAAACCACTGCCTCGACTACATCCTCTCCTTCTACAGGTTGATAAATGTTAAATTTTTTTCTCTTGTGTGGTAGTTTGATAGAGAAATGTATGTACGAAACATAAAAATATAAATTCTAAGATAAACTTCTATTTTAATACATAAATTAAAAACATGATAATTAGTAATAACGATAATAATTAATTTTTTATAATTCATTGCTCACAATTTAAAAAATATTTTGTAATTTTAAATTTACATATCAATACATTTATTACATATTAATAAAAATATCATTTTCTTCGCATTTTATAAAATATTTATGTTTTTCTGATTACTTTATTATTTATAATATACATACATCGATCTATTTTTAATGTCACAAATATTTTTCTACAGACTTGAAGAACAATCAACAACAGCAGCAGCAACAACAACAGCAACATCAGATCGAGGTGCCAAAGTCATCGGGCTCATCAACGTCGACCGATAGACCTGTTTACCTCGGACATACCTCTCTCTTGGCTGGAAATGTACCTGCTGTGAAAACGGAACCGCGAAGCTGTGATGGCGTCGTTGGTCAACCATACTCATCTTATTATCAACATCCTCATCAATTAACTGTTACCAGCGAACATCAGCAACAGAGTTATTATGGCACCCAGGAAGCACCCTATCATCATCAACATCATGTCACTACAGCGGCAAAATTACTCGCGTCCTCGTAATTGTTTAATAACATTGACATTTGTTCATTAGAATTGTCTCGAAAATAGATTCAGACGTGTTGAAAAATGAAGATTTTTTTCGCAATATGGATTATTCAAGAATTTATCGAATTATTAGAAACTTAAAGATCGTAAGTTTCTAATAATGAATAGGAGGTATGTTAGAATTGAAGATTGTGATTGAATTTTAATCCGATTATTTGGGAAAAGAACAAGAGAGAATAACGAAATTAAGACACTTCTTTGACAAGTGTATGTGGAAGAAGAATTCTTCTGCAACATGGGACTAGTCAGTGATGTGCAAATTGTTTTGAAATTCAAAGAAAAACGGTGATAAAAATTGAAATATTATGAATCCAAGAGAAGAATACTATTTTTCAAGAAAATACGTAAGTTTTCAAGAAAGTGATTACTTTATATAAAAATTTATGAACGTTTTAATGTATAATAAAATGATCTGAGAAGAAAAAATATCAATACATATATCTTAAAAACTTTGATTTTAAACGTGTCGTTAATAGATAGGAGAGAAACTGGATCTCTAGTCAATGACAGGGATTATAAAAAAGTTACGAAAGACGACGCGTATTGAAAATTATTTTGTTAATTTAACAAAATAATAATTGGAATTACGAGAAAATGGAATGAAAGTATAAAATATTAATATCAAAAACGGCATATTTCCATATTTAACTACGCATTTTTTGCGTTTGAATATCTGATACATGTAAATAGCTGAGTTATAATACAATTAGTGCAAAAGTGCTTCCTGGTTTGACAAAAGCGCAAAGATACTTAATAAAAATGATGATTTGGCAAGGCTAGTGTGCAACAAATAGAAATATGATTTTTGCATTTAAAGAGCAATGAAGCATCATATTACTTTTCAATTTTCTAATCAGAGAGTAATATTTCGACTTCCTAAATATAAAAGAGAAAGATCTTCGTTTATTGTAAGTGTTAAAATAATATTTTTTTTGTTACACAACAAATGCCTGCGCAACCAGAGTACTTAATTGTAAATAATCTCCATAATAAACTATTGCAATATTAGGAATAGATAGACTTTTTCGGCCTCGACGACTCTTCATTGCTTTATTTACTATTATACTGGATTAGAACATTTACTTATAATTCTCCATGATTGCTTGAAATATGTGTTGAATTTTGCATGAAATATTCTATTGACAAACATAATAAACATAAAATTTATAATTGTAAGAAATAAAAAAAATAAAAAAAAAAATGTAAAATTTTAATTACAGAAGATGAAATTAATTTCTCGAGGCACGAATACAATATTATCAGATTTAGCTGTAATCCCTGCACGAATATAATAATGATTCACTTCGAAAAATAACTAGGAAAAGTCTGAAACATTCTTATAATTTATTGACTCGAAACCGTTGTCACGGTTTCTTGACGAATATATAATATTTAGCTAACGTTAATGAAAAATGAATTTTTGTGTATAGTTCCTTTGTAACACTACTTTTGCAATGCGCAATAAATAATTTTACTCACTTAAACACATCAACAGAGAAGTTGCATTTCTTTTTCCGAGCTAAAAAGAGATCCTATTTAAAATAATATAGTAATAATATATAAAATAATAAAAACTTAATGTTGAACAAAAGATAAATCAATCACGTCGCACTTTTATTAAAATTCCCGCAATAATATGTAGCATTATAGGATAATTTGAAGTTTTATATATATATATATATATATATATATATAGGTACATATCCTTTATATATGTCCCTACTATTTTTTTATATGGACAAATAAATTATTGTATAATAATTGATGTTAATATCTTATATATGATAACAATAAACATGATATTTATAAAATCAGATGCTTTCCTATAATATTGTTTAATTCTATCTTTTTAATCGTATTGCTGAAATAAAAGAAATTAAAACTTTTCTGTTGAGTAAAATTCAAAATAATTTTTATAACAAATATACGCGGAAATAAGAAATTCAACTGTGAAGTTTCATTTAGCATATTTTTATGTATATTCCAATCATCAAACAATATTGTAAACCAAGAAAATAAAATCTTTTCTAATAAAAAGATTACATCAATTTTACTTTTATAAAAAAATTCGTTAAATTATTGAATAATTGATTGAAAAATTAAATGCGGTTTCTCTATTCTGGAATAATTTCACGATCGAACAATGATGTCATTCTCGATCAGTCTATCGCAAATATTATGCTTTCGCGTTTTGACATTTGGAGTGACGTGTCGGACAAATCCAACTTACGTCCGTCCATTTCCACCACCAATGAGTTAAGTCTCCCTCAAACAGAGGTGAGTTCCACGTCCTGACAGAGTTTGCTTTCATTCGTGGGCTCGGTTGGACACGATCACCTTGATCATTTCTCGGATATTATCGCATGATTCGAATTACAAAAACTCGCTCGATTTGTGTGAACTTGATCGTATTGCATTAAAATAAAAAAAAATGGGTAAATATTTATTTTAATTTATTCAATCGCAAATAACACATATTTCTCTGGTATGATTGTGCATAATATATGAACCATCTTAAAAAGTACAAATAATTTTCTCGTAATAAAATTAATTATAATTAATTATAATTTTCAAAATCTTAATAAAATTCTTAACTGACAAACGATAACATTTCTCGTAATAGGAAGAACTCTACCTACACCAGTGTCCTGTAAAGTGTGTGGTGATCGATCATACGGAAAACATTACGGTGTTTATTGCTGTGATGGTTGTTCGTGTTTCTTTAAGAGATCCGTGCGTCGCGGTGCTCTGTTCACTTGTACAAGTTCGTACACGTTTAAACGTTTTACACAAAAGTAGTAAAATATAAGAACATGCCAGATAATCCAATATCAAAAGAATAATGCTGCTTAAATATCATATCAATAATCGGACTTATAATTCTTTAGATAGTGATGGATCCTGCACCATTGACAAAGCTAGACGGAATTGGTGTCCACATTGCCGTCTAAAGAAATGTTTCTCCGTTGGCATGAATACAGCGGGTAGGTAAAATATATTAAATATATTTACAAAAAAATCTTTTAATATTTAGATATTTAGATAATGAATCAACAAGTTTTCGTTTTAAAATTAATAGTAATTATTGCGAAAAGGTTAAACTTAATCAATGACTTTGATTTTTATATATAATTAAAGTCAATATAATCCTGAGTCAGGCACACTTTGAATCATATGACGAACTTTTCTAATTTCTGAGATTGAATTTTTATTTCCGATTACATTAAGTTTTACGTGATTCAGGATTATATCGACTTTAATTATACGTAAAAATCAAAGTTATTGATGAGATTTAACCTTTTCGCAATAATTACCAAATTAATAAAACAATGCAATTATTGATGTATTAGATGTATTTTACATTTGCATAAAGATCAAGATACATTATTAATTGTTTGCAATGTGTTTGTGCATAATTTAATTTATAATCTAAACTTTCTTCTAGAAATATACTTTTTTCTATAAATATATATAATTGTAACTTTTTTGTATAATTAAATAAATTTAATTTCAAATTAAATTTATTCTCATTACAAATAGAATTGTATTAAATTAAATCGATATGTATTTTTTATGAAATCTCATATCGTAAGGGTGAATATAAAATCATCGCCAACAAGTAAACATAGCAAGGTGCTAACAACTCAACGAGATGCAAATAATGGCGTGTGCTAGACACGTGCCTTCATCCTTAACGATTCAGAAAAGTTAATTGACAGCAGAATCGTAATGGACAATTTATATTAATTTGATGTTTGTCTTATATTCTTTTTATTTCATATATATTTTTTTTTAATGCGATAAAAGTGATAAATATAATAATCATAAATATAAATTAAATAAATCAAAGATTTAAAAATTTTAGAAGAAAAGAAACTAAGAAAGACTAAATCTGTTATAAGGATAGATATATGTAACAGACACAAATTGCGATAGCTATCTTTCATGTGATAATCTAGTAAATAATTTAGTAGTAGCCATTGCCATAATGTGTCACGAGAAATGATATTGAGTGTCAACTCCGATCGTCAGCTCTTAAATACACAAACTTTATCCTGTGATCGAAGAACCAAAGCCACCCTACTGGAATTCTTCAATTACATCGTTATACCACACTTTCATATTGATTATAATAAAGATGTAAAATAAATAATTATGTAACACAATAAGAAGTATAGAAACTTCATAAAATTTTTTTTTCAATTTTCAAAAAAGATATAATATTTACAAGCTAATTTAAGCAAAGCATATTTAAATTTTATGAAATATATTTAATAAATATTTAATTATTGTTGAAGTAATTGCTCATCTTCAAGAGAAAAAAATTATTTTATTCTTCTCAAAACCAATTATAAAAATTAATGATAAGAAGTAGAAACTGTCTTTACTTTTTTTATAAGGTACTGTTAAATTTTTAAAGCATATATTTTCACAGCGGTGCAGGAAGAAAGAGGGCCACGTGCTCGAAACAGTTCGCTCTCAAATCCACATAATTCTAACAGCACCTGGAAGCCTAGAGTTGATCCTTCAACGTCTTTTTGTACACGTTTTAATAATTCCGAGATATATTTGCCTTTCAAGAATCCCACATTGAATAATACTCTAATGGTGAAGACGTTACACGAATCTGAAACTAGAAAGAATATTTTCTTTCCTGTCATGACACGCTATGTACAACCGACGAGGATTATATCACCCGGTAATTTTCTTTCCTTAGAATATTTAAATTACCCGATTTTAGACAGAATTTATCAAGTATCTAACCTGTGTGTGTGTGTGTGTGTGTGTGTGTGTGTGTGTGTGTGTGTGTGTGTGTGTGTGTGTGTGTGTGTGTGTGTGTGTGTGTGTGTGTGTGTGTGTGTGTGTGTGTGTGTGTGTGTGTGTGTGTGTGTGTGTGTGTGTGTGTGTGTGTGTGTGTGTGTGTGTGTGTGTGTGTGTGTGTGTGTGTGTCGTGTGTAGTGTGTGTAGTGTGTAGTCGTAGTAGTGTAGTGTGTGTG
>NW_012130156.1:25456-39236 GCF_000143395.1 Atta cephalotes | reverse complement strand
TATATATATACACACGCATGCATATGTACACGTACGCATTTACACGAAATTGAAGACTAAATTTGAATTTTGCAGTTTAATTTCCTTTCTAAAAGTTTCCTATAATTTGTTTCTGAGTTATACTGAATTTATGAGAAAAAGTTATTTATTTTGTAATACTTTCTTTAAAACGATATAACTTGCAATTAGTAAAAAAAAAAAATCGTAGAAAAATGTTCAAAATATGCATTTTTTGTAATGAACTTAGATTCATACACTTTTGTATCATGCAACCAATTTCCCTGAGAGCAGTGTAATAGTTTAAAAAAAAATTTTTCCCTCTCTTTGAATGTCCGCCTTCAACGATCATTTTGTATTATATTTTATGTAAATGTGATCCCTATGATTATCAAGGGGAATGTTCAAATTTTAATTTGAGCTTTGGTTCATCTTAATACGATGATTTTTCATTGAGTTATTACTATTCGAAATTATTATAAATTTGTGCTAAAATTTATTTCTTTATATTATTTATTTATATTATTTCTGGCCTGTTTTTTTGTCTGTGAAGTATATTATTTTGTCTGTAATACAATCTTTCTAACTTTATTAAATTATTATGTATATATCCCTACCTGACTGAATTCTTATCTAATCCTATCTATCCGTATTTCAATCTCTATATTCTTACTTGTTCATATTTTATCCTATTCATTTTTCTATCCATTCGTACATTTCAACTTATTAAAAAAAAAAAAAAAACTAAAATTATATAATTTAAACCGCGACGCGATACGCGATTTATTAGAGGAACTAATTTTTTATTAATTCAGTGGGATATCTAAAACCTTATACATAAGCGATAAATTAAAAAAATTGGAGATTCAATTATACGCGTGCGATTAACATTAACATTAAAAGTCATTAGGAGTCTTTTCTATCCGGTATTGCTCGTACATGTACAAAAAAATATAGGAAAATATAAAGAAAATTAAGTAAATAAATAAATTTACATTCCCATATAGGATTTTACTATTATATTAGTCCGATACTGGCCCAAAATTGGTTACCATATTGGTACCATATTGGTATAACCAGGTGACCATATTGGCGCGATTATGACTGGCTCACTAATGGGAATACTATGAAATGATAACTTCGGCCTGATAACGGATAACTATATTGGCCAAACGTTAACAATGTTGGGTTATTAATGGTTGTCTTATCATGCCAATATTTGATCAATAATGGTCCAATAATGGACCAATAATTTTAATGCAGTGCACAGTGCCATGATTATTCCAATTATTTTAAATGCTTTCCAACAAAAGATGACACAGTGTAACACAGTGAATCATTTTATCTTGTTTAACATTGTCAAATAAGAATAATTCACTATGTTCACTATCATCTGTAATAATGATTTTTTTCATTGTGATCTAATATAATCCCACTTACTACATTGTTCGTACTATTAATATTAATTTCACTGTTATTTTCTTCACTGTCATTTTTTTCAATATTATTAATACATTTATTACTGATGTTAATTTTTAATTATTTTAATTTTCGAAACTTTTTTGTCTGTAATTTTTCGATGTATTTATTAATAATAAGGACTCAATAACTATCGCACGACGAATTAAATTATAACAGACAAAAAACTGCGGAAATCAATGATACTCAGTTATATCATGCAAGATATAGTCCAGAACAAAGTACCAAGTATTCAGTCAGATTAGACTTACCTTTCATCGTATCTGACTACAGTCTGAACATATTTTAATTAAAAATCGATAACAACGAGAAAACTCCTTCCTGTCAGTTCATTATCAACACAAACAATGTTGCATTCGATTCATATGTATATATGCGAAGCAATCGTATCAAAAAGTTTAGTTGAGAAATTATTAACAAAGAATACTGATAAACATAAAAATTGTACATAACTGAAGATATATTCACAAATTCCTTTATTCGCGTGAGAATTTCGATTGAATATTTCACAGCGATAAGTTTTAATTTGGAATATTATTTATCGAAATATTAATAAATTAATATTAATATTAATAAATAATAAAGTAATAAAAAATTTAACAATACAAAAACAACAAAATGTAAAGATGCATGTTCAGATGACATACGAATGTGAGAAGGATGACCGACTGTGATTGGTCAATTTCTTATTCCCATTTCTTACAACAAGTTTACTCCGTATATTGTATAAACGATTTTATATGTACTTTCAAAGCATATCAAGCAAAACATATAAAACAAAATATATATATGAGACACGAGATCCAAAAGAATTAAACATAAAACAATGAATATTACAATTATAATTAATTAATTATAATTATAATAATAATAATTGCTACAAATAACATACGTAAATAATTATAAAATTATCGATATAGATATATATTTCATTCTTTCTCGTTTTGTAATTAATTGTAATACGTAATATTTGATATTAAATTGTAAAATAAGTTATATGTAAAATTATATTTATCAATAAGAGAAAACTGTCGAATGGAAGATGGAGATAATATTCATATTTTCAGCATATTAGAATATGATAAATATAATAGATATATATTCCAGAATACGATAGAACATGAATAAACATAAGATAAAGAGAAATGAGTCAATCGAGCAGACGATATTATAATGTATTAAATTCATAAACAATATTCAAACAAACGTACTATCAATTATTGTGTATGACAGTTACATAACACGTTAAGCTTCAAGCAATTAAACAAACCATGAACAAAAGGTGTCAATAAAGCTATTGATAGAATAACGCAAACATTAGGAAGAAAAGTATAATCACCGATTCATTTTTGAAATCTCTCTTTAAAAATAATTATCAAAACATTTGATGAGAAACGTTTGATGTGAACCATGATCAAAAAATAAATAATTTCTAATTCATAGACATTAAGAAACGGAGAACCTACTATAAGAGGGAGATTAATAAAGAAACATGTGAAGGATAACTTATAGAATCCTTCGAAATCGGATGAAATGCACGCTCGTTAATATTTTATTATTTTTTATTTATTCCAACATTATTCCTTCTTCTTTTACGAAATGCGACAAAAAACTTACTTCGCTATATCTTTTCCTCTGATTTCTCTCCTTCTATAAATTTCACGTGTAACATATCACTCAATCTCTTCGGAAAAATCTTATTAATGTCTCGAGAATCACTACTTTATGCCTCAGTTGTTGCATCTCCATAGCACGTGCAAGAGATGGTGTGTATTGCGCGAAACAGCTATTTACTACGATTAACGCGACAGATCGTTACGAATACTGACGCTTCTCGTATTATGTTTAATACGCGTCTAATGTCGAGGCTTTCATAACCACAATACTCTGCGAATTACAATAGTTTGTGTCACACCAAGTACGTAAATCACGCGGCTGATAGACGCGAGGCGATCCACTTGTTCGCATCCCTCGTTAATCATGATTAATTCGGCTTGTTAAAAGCTAGTCTACGAAACATGCTCGACAGACCAGTAAACTTAGCGAGAATTGAGTATCTCAACGATCTCACTAGCCGGATCGTATCCCGTTTAATACAAATTTCGAGTCAAATCCAGAAATGTTTTCGAAGAAATGCACCGTCTATTGCATGTACCATGATGAAGCTGCAATCGAAATGTTAGATGACACACGAAAAATTAAAAAAAAAATTTGCAAGAGAATGAGATTGAGAAAGCTAACGGAGGAGTTTTCATAGAAGGGATGTTAAAAAAGGAATATGAAAAAGAGAAATGCAGAAAAGAATAGCCCTTGAAATAATACATGGATTGCGTGTTCTATGGTGCATGAATTAGAATGTTTTTATAATTTTTATATTTAATTTATCGTTTCTCGAATTTCATCTCAAGCGCATATTAAATGTGAATGATATTAAAAAATATTGATCTCAAACTAAAAAATGGTATAATAAATTTTTGTGGCAATTAATATACAATACTTTATAGCTACTTTTTATATTTTCATTTTTATTTACATGTCACGCAATATGTAAACGTTATGACTTTGTAAATCGAAGTATTTCTTTTAACATTTAACGTAACATGATAAAAATTATATATATATAATATATATTTGTAATTATATAAAAAAAAAACTTGTGTTTATTATAATCATAACACCGATAATTTTACTCACAGACACGTTATACAGTTGTCAAAATAATTTTCCGTCTTCCACTTTATTTATTAAAAAAAATTGTTTAAACTCGGTGTGATGATAAAGTAATCATTGTTTCTAACACAGGTATTATATATTTTATTATAAAAAAAATTTATTATCTGTATAATTCATAATTTAGCAGTTTATATTACAATATTTTAAATTAGACCTGGGACTCTTGTATTTGTTCAATATTTATGTGAAATAAAAATAATTGTAAAGATACAACGAAAAATAATGATAAGACTGGAATCATGCACGGAAAGAACATTTTGCTTAATATTTTTCTAAAAATTTAGTCAGATACAGATCTGAAAATAATTTTGCTGGATAATCAATAATTAGGTAGAACGACAAAATTAGTTGTTAGAATATTAAAACATTTTGTAGCATTGCTTATCATAAAATTTCTACAAATTGTTTCGATAGTCAAACAAAATTATTTTCAGATCTGTCTAGCTAAATTTTTAGATTCTTCAACAAAGTTGCTCTTTTTATGAACTCAATACATTATGATAGCGTTTATAAGTTTATAGCGACTAAATAATTTTATACGTGTACGTTTATCTTTATATTAATCGCTTTATAATAATAATATTTGTATTATACTGGTTCTCATTACTTTAAATTATACAATTGTTCTCTTATTGTTCTGAAGATGATCCAATTTTGGCCGAAACGTCTTTATCTTATTATTTTTGTATACAGGGTTTGGAAAGTAATAATAAAGCTTTCGCATAGAGGCAGAATGGACTAACGAAAGAAAAAAAATTCTCTATCATTTTATGATTTTTAGCAATAGTTAGGTAATAAGATATTAATTGCTAAAAATTGTCGAAAATTGATCTTCAATAATTTTTTACTCAAATACTATCAACTTTACAGAAAAACTGCAATAGACAAAAATTGTTTATTTTCTTCTCTTCATAGAGTAGACTTTTTAAGAATTTTTTCAGAATTTTTTATCAACTTTGTAGTACTGAATTTTCTTATTTTTACCAACATGAGAAAATATATAGTAATATTAAAAAATTCTAAAAAAATTCTTAGAGCTCTTTGAAAAGAAAATAAACAATTTTTATATCTTATAGGTTTTTTTTGTGTAAAGTTGGAAATATTTGAAAAATTATTGAAGATCAATTTTCGATAATTTTTAGCAATCAATATCATATTAATTATTGTGAGAATTGCAAAATGGTAAAGGACTTTTCTTCTCAGTTTAATCCATTCTGTGAAAGACTTATCATTATTTTCCAAACATCCTGTATGTTTAATTAAATATAACGACCGCACAAAAAACTTTACATTGTACAATTGACTTATCTCCTTATCTTATTAGTTGCTTTTATATTATCGTTATTGTATATCTAGTTGTAATATGTATTAAATATAAGTCAATTATTTTTTTTATAGAAAAATTTTAATGGAAATGTTAATATAATTTAAAACATTCCGCGACAAATAACTTACAGGATCTTATATCAATTATTTTGTTTTATTTGTTATAAATTTATTTTGTCAACCAAATAAATAAGCTATAAATTATTAGCCAAATGAATAGGCTATAAATTATTATATTAAAATTGATGCTGTAAGTGTTCAAGAATTGATTATTTATTTTATAGTTATCTGTTATATCGCATTATATGTATAAATGTAAATTAAGTTTAATCAATCGTTATACAATATTTTTTTCTTGTATAGGACAATTTTTTTATTTATACACATTCAAAAAATATTTTTAAATATACATATTTCTTTGCATCAATTTATAGCATATTTAATCTTGGATGAATATTTGGATGAATATTAGAATTAAAGAAAATATATGCCTAACTCATTTAAGTTTTGCTATATTACAATATTTCTCTATTTTTATGTCACATACATTCAATATGTGAGTATCCTGTATTAATTTTTTTTAAAAGAAATCTGTGAAGGCTTTGTATTTTAAAATCACAATATTTTCTTTATATAAAACTTTATTTTTTTCTTGTTTATTTTTCTTCATTATTTATTTTATCAATTATAAAATTTAATTATAATATTTTATCAATTATCAATTTAAAATTAATTATTTCAATAATTTATGTTTTCTTATACTCATGAAACTTATTTTTGTTAAAATTCAACTCTAAGTATATTTTTTCTGATTTGTATTGTTTATGAAGAAAGAAACTTTAATTTGATATTTATTCTTTTAAATTATATTATATTCTTTTAAATTAAAAAATTAAATCATTTCGAATATACATAAAACAATTAATAATTCAATAAAATTAAAAGTATTCAAGTCATTTTGTTTCTTTTAATTATATTTAATTATATTAGCTAAGTGATCATTAAATTCTATTTCATTTTTTTTCTTTATATGGGTATTTGTATGAGTATAAACACATTACTTCAAATACACACCAAGTTGATAAATAGCGATAGAAAAATCTAAGATTATATATGTATCATGATTTTTTGTAGCTTATCCATTTTTAAAATAACGAATCCATGAAACGTTATATTTATTTCTAATAATGTCGATAGTTGTTTGCTACATTTTTCACAGATTCGTCACCTCATTAATAAAAGTTTTTGTCACTCACCGACCGATGCGCAGCAGTGGAGTTATTAGTAGTTACCGTAGTAGCGTAGTTACGATGATTCTGTTGTAACATACAAACATAAGATCCATATTAAAATAGCATTCAAAATAATCAATAAATAAAAAAATAACTTTTATATTGTACATTAAATTTTTCAATAATTTTTTATTTATATTTTCAAGATTGTCTCCATAAAAATAAACTTTCATAATATTTTAGATTCTTTTTCTTTAATTATTATTTCTAATCATCGAAATAAAACAACTTAACAGGAAGATAGGACTAATTTTTATTACAAAAGTAAACTTGCTCATCGTAAAGTTGCTCTATCAACGTCCGATAATGCTTTTCCTAAGCCTCTTCCTGCACAGAGTTGTCAAGTCTTCTCTATTTCTTTTCTCTTTCCTGTTGTTATAATTTGCTTTGCAATATGTAGGCAACATCTATTAAATTGAAAGAAATCGTTTGTTAAAATTAAGTACAGTTGCAAATAGTTACTAAATATTATGTGACCATATCATACTTTGTGTAATCTCGATATTAATTACATGTGATGCATCGTTTGTATTGCGACAACAGAAAAATAAGAATGGAGGAAATTTGTCGATATTCGCGATATTTTACAAATGAAATTTGAACATTTGAATGCCTAACAATTAGATGGCGAAAGTTTTTTAGGTGTTCAACTTTACATATCAAAAGCGATGGGAACGCTATCAGTACAGCTGTACAATTGTGCTGTATATGTTCAAATTATTCACCGAATTATTAGTACCGAATCTAAATTACACGATTATTAGATATTGTAAGAATAGATATAAAATTAATATAAATTTTGCTTACCAATTCAATAAGACACTTCTCATTCGGAACCGATCTGTCTTGTATTCTGTCCGTTGCATTCTGCAAATAAAATAATTGCAATTAATGTGTCAAAGTGATTTCATGTCTCGCATAATCTCTCTCTCGAACCTTAGTAAATATTAAATCTATAATTGCACGAATCAATGCCTCTTCCCACCAATAGATTAACTTTATCTCAGTTCAATTTACTCTTTGTCTTTTTCTAATCTTTAGAATTAAAATGGAAATTGACATAAGTATTGCATAATAAACGTCCTGATGAAAATAAAAATCAGAGCATAAATCGACGTAATGAAAGAGTAACAGAAGTGTGAGACAGAAGAACGAAATTTTTAGAAAATTGGAATAAGCATTTACGCTTCTTTTACATTTTTTACGTTTCAATTTTCGCTTTCTAAAAGTTTCATTTATGCTTTTGTTATTCTCCTATTACGTTCAACTTATGCTTTGATTTTTATTTTCATCAGGGCAGATATAGGTATAAATTCCAATTACCGTTTGATCACAATGCCACTTGTCTCAGGATCAATCTCATGTCTATCTCATGTCTATCACAAACATGTTAAAGAAATGTAATTAAGATGGCAAAAGGTTCTCCTTTTTGCATGATCAATTTCATGCGCCAAGCTAAGAGCGGCCCGAATGACGTGACGTTGCTACGCTTGTCATTCTTAGCATCGCATTCATGAATTTTTCTTATATATAATTTTAGGATAATTTTAGGGTTTATTTCAAACATCAGATATATCTGATGCTCGAGATATGGAAATAATAATTATCATAAAAGCAGGTGAGCATATATTATAACATAGTCCGCTCGTCTTTTATGATGACATTATTTTCATACTGTACATTGATAGGAAAATCTTATTATTAATTATTCACAGCGATACACTTTTGGGTGAACATTTATGAAATACGCGTTCGAACGAAGCATACAAATACCGAATCTTTCCATTTGATGACACAAATCGACATGATATGAAAGTCGTTTTATCTTTATCCTTCTCTGAACATCAAGGATAGAACGATTGTATCGACTTGCGTTGTCATGAAAAACACTCAGTAGTTATTAGTATAAATATCGAAAAATGATAAGTTTTATAATGATCACATAGTTTTATAGTTTTATATAATTTTAATTACCATATATTTGATTGCGCTGCCACTCGTTTGAGAGCCAGTCCGTTCCGCCGTCTCATCTCCTACCCATCATATCTCGCAAATGAAAGTGCAATCGAAATAGGGAAGCGGCGTTGTTTCCCGCGCGATCGACTCTGATGTCAGTCAACTTCATGCTTAAGGTCTGGTCTACAAATCAGTCGAGAGACGTTGTCATATGTTGTGTGCATCCGCATAACCTTCATTTTTCTTGTCGGCTGTTGAGCGTCGTTTGGATTGGTCAAATCCCATCTTTTACGACATCCGACAAGAGTTAGCCGACTTGATTGTAGACGAGGCCTAACAAAAAGCGAGACTCGGCAATACGACCGTTTTAATACGTCTTGCTTTTCAAACGAGTATTAAGAAAAATATTTTCCATCGAATAATCAAGGTATTGGTATTACTAAAATCTACACTACGCGATATTTAAGATGTTATCGAAAATACTTCGTATTATATTAAACTGTGGCCTAAAATATTTTAAAACTCTTTGAGAGCTTAAAAATAGATTCTGCTCTTAAAATATTTCTCGCGTCGCGTATAAAAATATTAACATAATTTAATTATTGATTACCTTGTTGGAATTCCAAGCAATGATTCTTTTCATCCATTTCTCGTCGTTTTTCCGATAGGGATTCTTCGATGCGAAGAAATATCGCTTCTAAAGTCGGATTTACAAATTGATGGAAAAACGGAAAACGGAAGCCAATCAGAACTCAGAAAGATAGAAGCAGAAATGTACCGCCTACTACTGCTGCTAGTTCCAATTGACTTCCGCTTTTCCGTCAAAGTGTAAATCCTAAGAGGAAAGATAATAAGTAACCGATTACTGATACGAAGCCAGAGTGAACAAGGCTATTTATTCCAACAGGTAATAACATGATAGGCGTAACCCCGTCCCCTGGCCGCAAAAACTGACAAAAACACTCGCTACTGCGAGTTACGCGCTATTTATGTAACCTTCCCTCGAACTTCACCACACCACTCGCATATCAACCAATGGATACATTTAGTATATTATAGACCGAGAAATATTATCCAGGTGCCATGAGTATCATCTTATCCTTATTTAAAATTGGATGAACAAGAAGGATAAAACAATATACAAGGACAGTCAGGTAATATTTCCGAATGCAGCCTTACTGAGTGCTCAGTGAGTTCTTGTATCTGTTTGGTCTATATTTTTAGTTCTAACGGAATATCCCAATCAGATGCAAGAGTTCACTAAGCGCTCAGTAAGCGATTATAGTACTGAATGCACCCATTGAGCGCGATGAATCACTGCGGATATGTATTCGAGCGCTCATTGGATTGACGGTAACTAGTTTAGTCACACACACTTTCTGTGACAGTGGCCTAGTTTTCACCGAGGGTTTAATCCGAATCAGAATGTAAGAACCAACTAATTACAGTCGAGTATTCCCCTGTTACAGTCAAACGACAGAACGCTCAGTAAGCTTCTTGCATTCTGATCCGAATTAAACCCTCGATGGAAACTAGGCTATTAACAGTAAGACCGGAATCAGATTACGCATTGAAGAATGAGATTGAAAATTGAAAGATTGAGGTTTGACCAATCAAAACAAAAGGAGCCAAAACTTCTTTGTTCTCATTGGTGAAATTTCAATCTTTAATCTTTAATCCCAATCTTCAATACATAGTTTGATCCGACCTTACGGATAACCGAATCGAGCAATTGGTCGAAAATTTACGTTATGTTTAGAAAGTATGCGTAAGTATACTAGCTTTACCGAGAATGTATGTATAAGGATGAAATCACACGGTCCGGAATAGAACTGCAGAATACAGAATGTGTCATTGAAGCAACCAATCAGCGCTATTCAACATTTGATATTGCGGAATAGCGAGTGTGTCGTTGTTCTTGTAATAAATCATTATATTTTGAGAGGTTAAAATAATATAATAAAATAATTTGATGCTGATTGATACGATGGAATTGCGTAATGTCGAGATGAATGAAGCAAAATAACAAAGTCTGATCATTACGTGCGATTTCAGTGTGCCCTTTTTCATCTCGCCAGTTTTGTGCTGTGTTCACACGATGCGAAAAAATAATAGTAAATGCATTAAAGCAGTTCAAAAAATTGTTATGAGATTATAAATATTAATTGTAAAACATTAAATACTACATCAGTGGTAATTGTTTTTACAATTTGAAAAATTATATTTTATTTTAATAAGCAAATTATTGAACATGAAATTAGGTTTTAAATTATATTCATGCTGGATACTTTGACGCATCATGTGAACATAGCACGCAAAACTTGCGTGATGGAAAAGTGCGGAATAGCGCTGATTGGTTGTTTCATTCTGTATTCCGCAGTCCTATTCCGGACCGTGTGATTTCATTCTAAGGGTGATCACTCGCGAAAATTTCAATATTTTTCGGAATTTAAAACTGTGCATTTCGCGAAGGTAGATAAGCCTCATTGCGACAGAGAGAAACGAAAGATAAGTGTACCTACTGCTGGCATTTTAGTTTTTTCTGTTACCAAAGAAATTCTCTATACTATCAACAGAGTCAGAAAATGGATGTAGCACGTAGTTCCCAAATCGAAAATGGATATACTGGCGATAATGTATGATTTCGATAATAACAAGAAAAAGGCCTCTATCATAGTGTCATCTCAGGTTTCTCTGATATTGGAGATCACTAGATTCAATTTCTAACCTTATTTTATATGTAAATTTGTTGTACATACAAGCATTTTATATAAAATATTATTACTTCCGGAAATTATTAGCGATGCAATGTACGAAGCTTTTATTAATGGTTACCGTTTAGCTGACGTGTCACATGGCAAACCCTATTATGTTTACTGTATCGAAGTTTTGGAATCAAAGACTGGCACTCGACATTTCATCGAGAAAAGATACAGTGAATTTAGTGCGTTACACCGCAAGGTATGTTACAGAGGTGTTAATTATTAATAATTGATGTAAAAAAACTCTAATATGATCTACTTTTTTAATAATTACAGTTTAACTGTAATACCTCAAAAATCAATAAAGTTAGACTTATTGGACACATTTGTCCACAAAATGAATGAATTTAGCAAAAAAAAGTTTAAGTTATCAATTTGTTAAAGTTGACGATTATTCAGGATTATTAGGAAATCTGTTCGAGGCATAAAAACATAAAAACATGTAAATGAGGCTAGAATAATTCTTTCTGCTTTAATTACCGTTTAAAAAACCAATTCTTTGCTTTAAAAACAAATTTTCTATTGTAAAAACAATTATTTAGAAACGAATTTGTTTTGAAGGCAGAAAATTTGTTTTTTTTAAAAGTGAATTTATGTTTATACAACAGAGAATTTATGTAACCCTTTATGCCATCGATATGACAAATTTTCTAATCTGAGTATCTGTCGATTTTAACAATTAATATCTTGATTTGCGAAGGAGAGCGACATTTTTTTTGCCAGATTTGTTCATTTTGTGCAAAAACGTGTAGAATAAGCCTAATTCCATATTATTAATTTGCAGTGCAGGGGAGAGGGAGAGGGGATTAACTGAATAATTACTCCTAATTTTATAAGTGCTATAGCTAAATAGTAAACTCTATAATTACCCTTTTTTCCTATATTTCTTTTATTTTTATTATAAAATATGTTTTAATATATCTTATTTATTGAATAACAATTGTATCATAGATATAAGAGAATTTAAGCCTTCTTTAAATTGTTTTTCAGTTGAAGAAGGATAATTCAGATATTGCACCATTTCCACCAAAGAGAGTAAGAAACTCGCAACCGAAAATATTGGAACAACGACGAGCTGCTTTGGAATTATATATACAAAAAATGCTAAGCCTGTTAGCAACAAAACAACAAGTTCTCAATTTTCTGGGTATAGAAAGCCAAGAAGCTACATATCATAGGTATTTGTTCAAGTGAATTAAATTTATAGAGAAGAAAAATAGAGAGTTTATAACAAAATAATTTAATTTTATTTAAGTTATTTTATATTTATCAGAATAATAGTTATTAAAGGTATATTAACAGAATGAAATTTAATGTTTGAAAATATTTTATTGAAATTTTTATAAATATTATATAATAAAGTTACATAATAAAGTTTAATAGCAATTAATTTTGTCATTTTTTTAATTTTTCAAGAATACATAAAGCTGCAGACAATTCAGTGCATAACCATCCAAATACTTTGGGACATCATCCAGTCTTGACTTTTCATTGTGATCCATATGTCCCAGCTGATTCAACTAACAGTCTTTCAGATGTTGTAACTAATGGTGTATTATTAGGTATATATAAATCTTGATATTATGAATGATTTACAAGGTTGAAATAATGAATATAAGGTTTTTTTATAGTGTTTCTTTTATAAGATAACGGCTGCGTTCAGGAGAAAAAAGCAGCTTTGCTGAACGCAGCCCATATAAGTCAGAATGAGGAGAAAATATTTTATATAATAAAATCTCATTTATATAATATTTACATAGCATATTATATAAACCATATTCATACTTATTATTGATAAATAATTAATAGGAAATGTCAATGCATATTGTGTAGCTCAGTATTATTGATCCAGAATAAAGCTAGGATTTAGTTGCAATTGATATAATTTTTATATCAATCTTCATTTTTTTATTTGCATTTTATCAACAAACATTTGGATGCATATAATGTTATTCTTTACTTTTGATATTAATATTTAAATGTGAATGAAGAAATTGTATATAAAATTTGTGTAAATATTTATTCATAGATAAGTACAATCTAAAATCCAATTATGTTCATAAATTTTTGTGTTTAGTGTTAATAAACTAATTGTACTATCTGTTATCTTCTGAAATGACAAATATGTAACACATGTATATATATATATATAGTCTAACACATATATATATATATATATATATATATATGTATATGTATATATATATATATATATATATATATATATTATATATA
>NW_012130156.1:0-25436 GCF_000143395.1 Atta cephalotes | reverse complement strand
TATATATATATATATATATATATATATATATATATATATATATATATATGCCGTGAGAGGAGTAAAATGAAATAATGCTAAATTAATTATGCTCTCTGTATTGTGTACTATCGATAATCGAAATAAATTTTTGGCTTATATTGTACTGAACAATAAATTATATACACATTACTTATTATTTCAAAGCACATTCTTTAGGCTAATTAGTGATCTATCAGTTTTTTCTAATTATTAAAGTTTTTATAATGTAAAGTTTCCTGGCAGAATAATTATTCTGTTTAAACACTTATATTTTTAGAATATAAACTATAAACTATAAACTATAAACTATAACTTGTCTACAATGTACTCTTTTATTTTGTTTTATTCTGTGTTTTTATTTTTTGCTTATTTTTCCTCTTTGTGACTGTTTTATTGGCAGTCATGTTTTCTTATACCAGAGAAAAATCTGAGAGAGGCTATGCCAGCCTTTTTTATCGTCGAAATTGCATGTACACTATCGTCAATATCCACTACTATCCATTTCCAGTTGGGAAATCTACGTGATTACACGTTTTCTGATACTATCGATAAAATCGTATCGTCGGAAGTACATGTTCATCTCTGTACTAAAATCCTCAAAATAGAAGCGTGCCGATCATCCATAGGAGGGATAATTTAATTTGGGTTTTTGAACGAAGAAATTTTAATTTCTGTTGAATTTTAATAAACGAAATTGAAAATTCAAACAAGTTAATTTAATGAATTTGTCTTATAATATTTATTTTATAATATCTTATAAAATTACGAAATTATATTTTTTAATGCAAGTTTTCAGCCCGTTTTTACCAAACATAATTACTAGTATATCAAAGTTTCTATACAATTGCTAGCAATTATAGAAACTTTTGATAAATTTAAAATCTTTCTAAACATATAATTTAAGATATAATTTAGCAAAAAACGAGTTATAAAGGCACTTCACCACTCCCGCCAATTTTATCGGTCTTTTTTCTTAGCATATTCATCCATAAAACAAACGAGCTAGTAATAAATTTTTGTAGCCCGTTCACAAGATCCATTCGCATAGAAAAGTTAAGCAATTCGTCAAACATCATCCATCAGTCTTGTTGCAAGAGAGTGTGAATCCCGAAATCTTTCAGACTACTTATGATAGTAATAATTTTAGTAGCATGTCAATTATAATTACTATTTCTATCGGATCTCTAATATAATATTAAAATTTACGAGAAAATATTTTCTGCCATAATTAAAAATCATTCCTTATTAAAAATAAACAGATAAAATAATTTTTTTATGCAATAGTGGTTACGAAGGAATATATTTAATAATAATAAAATACAATGCATTATTGTAATTTTTATATGTATGAGTACAAAGTTTCACGGGTACCTGTTCGAGATAAATCGAACCTGATATTAAAATATTTATTTTAAAATACTATATTTTTATGAAAAATTTATTATTATTATATAAAATTTTACAATTCTTTATTTTTCTGTATTTTTCTGTATTTTCAAAAATTTTATTTATTACTATCCTGCTAGTATGAAGATACCCATTCGACTTACCTTGAATTTTCTGTATGTACCCACACATTTTTAACTAAATTTATATATTCACGATAACATTATTAAAAGAATATAAAATATTTTGGCAAAAAGTGTAAGTCAACGAAATTCAAAATTTGTAAAATAAAATCTCACAATATCTGCATGTATTTTATCATAGAAAAATACGTATACATATAAATTAATAATTAATAACATTCTGCAATGGCGGGATGTCCAACACCTAAAAATAACTTTAAAAATAACAGTTAAAAAATGAAATATATCCATTCATAACCATATTTTTGTTAAAGCAATCATATTTATATCAAAAAGTAAGCAAATTTGTGTATAAAATTTAAATTTATTTACTTAATAATTTGAATTTAAACAAATAATCATTATATATTAATATATTAATCATATAATACTAAATTCCTAATAATATTAAATTGTTAAATTAAGACAGTAATATTACTAATGTTATTATTACTAGGGAGAACATTTTAAAAAATAAAGAAAGCAACGAAAATTATATGCTAAAATATCATTAAATTAATTTCGCAACTTGACTTTAAAATACGTAACAATTGTCATTGACTCATTAACAAAATTATTACTTCTAATAACTGTAGACAAGAAAACTCTTTATTTCCAGAAGAGACATCAAAATATACTTCGCGAATGGACTTTACGAAAAGCAACGAGGAATAACTCTCTATGATGAAAATAATTTCGACTTTCCATCGATACAAATCACTAGCATCCGAGAGACAACAATGAGGTCTTTGCATATAATAAATTGATCACTAAAATATACTTGCAATTCTGTAATGCTACCAATGTAAATGTCAAAAAGCAAGCAAAAAATTAATGTTTAACCATTGCTTCAATCAAAGCTCTAATCTTCATGACTTATTTAATAAATTTGTACGTACTAATAAATGCGAAGAAAAATTGACGAGTATTCTAAACATCAAATTTTTAATCAGAAGTAATTAAATTTAAAATTATTAATGACTTTTTGATATTTAAAATAAAATCCAAATTAAAAAAAAGTTTCGAAATTAAAAATTTATTAAACTTATTAGATCAATGAATAATTATTGTTATTACACACATCATCGATTTCGTATAATTTACATCAATTATGCAACAATTTGGTTATTACTACGACAAGATAAATCTGTATTGAATAAATATTTAATAGGGATATATGTATTTCAGTAAAAAAATATACATATAAATATAAATATACATATAATTTAATAGTAATTGTTGAGTTACAAAAATACATGGCATCTATCTGGACATAATTTATATAAACTTTATATTATATGTACTTATCTATATCATATAATTATATATAAAAGATTTTTTCTCGGGTACCTAATCATCTCCTATCGCATGCTGATAAATTCAGCGAGATGATCTAATCGATAATAATAATAATAAGTAATAAATAGTAATTATTAAAAAAGGCTTTCAATTTTTAAAATACAAAAAAAAGTTAACAAAAAACAGGGCTAATGAGACAACACGGATAATCAAATGCAAGTTTTGTAGATTAAAAAAAATCTACAACAAAATTTGCGCTTGATTATCCGCGTTAGCTCTCATTAATTCTGTTGTTTATTAGTTATTTTTGTATTTTAAATAAGCAACATTTCAAAGAAATATAAAACTCGCAATTTGCGAGCAAGTTACCCTCCCGAATATTCAATTTATCTTTATACACTGAGAAGAAAAATTTGTTTAATTAATTACACAGTTATTTGCAAATTTGGTTAATTCAACAAATTTTATTAATTGAATTTAAGTAGTCTATTTAATATTGAACAGACTATAATTCATTAAGCAGACTATAATTAAATTCGATTAAATACAATTTGATAAAATAATTAAATTTGCAAACAACTAAATGTGTTTAGTTCGTTAAACAAATTTTTTTTCTTAGTGTACATGTTCCTTTTAAAAACTTAAATTGGTGTTACACACCAACCTACTTCGCATACTCTTAGATACTCTTCTTTCTTCTGGCCAGATTGAACTCACCTTTCGTTGCTCCTGGCCAACATTCTGGCTTCATATGTTAGAAATCAACAAAGGAGAAATACTCCTTTTTGTTGCTGATTACTGCCGACTAACATCATCGGCAATAAGCGTAAGATTTTATGAAACACGAACGCGTCGCGAAGAAGCCATAATATTAATAAAATTGACTTATAGATATTAATATGAATAATTATCAATAATAGTAATAATAATAATTCTATTAATATTATAAATAAACGTTGCATTTATTCTCTATTCACGTTTATTTAAAAAATATAAAATTAAGACTAAAAATCTAAATAAAAAAAAGTTTTAAGTCGTCAACGTTTTTAAAAGTTTCGAATATTATAAAACTTATAGATTAAATTTCTTAATATAAACATTACAATATAAATTAAAGTTCTATTAAATTTAAAAACTTTAATTTAAAAATGAACTGAAAATGATTAAATCGATTATCATTCGATAAAATTCAAGGCCCATATACGTATTTTTAACGATTCGAACGATTCGTTGCTGAATCTCATCTCAAAGCATGCGAAGATGAGAAATTCAGATGAATGATATAAGATCATATGAAAGATATAAAAGGAATAATTTTCCCTTGCATCAATAAATATATCTCTTTGTATTTTATAAATTATTAGAATCATTTTTGTATAATTTATTATTTTAATATTAAGTATTCTAAGTTACACAAACTCTGAACGCGATTTTAAAATAATTATGAGATAAAATTCTTCTATTTCTTAGTAAAATGTATTTACATTTTGGATCTTACATCATGTTACTACTTTAACTATAAAATCCAATTACTACATATGGATAAATTAAATAAAAGATCAGGCTAAAGTCAGTGCATTGAAATAAACAATAATAATTAATAACCGTAAAATATTTTTTATAAAAAAGCGAGATCAATAAATTATATGTGTTACATAAAATTTTTTGTTGTTATTATTTCATCAATAACATGTATACAAATAAGTGTAAAACAATAGAAAGAATTTTTTAAAAAACAATACACATTATATATATAGGATATATAGTATATGTATGTGATATTGCTTTTTTGCACCAACTTGTATAAAACTTAATCCTGAATAAATATTTAGGAATAGGAAAGATAGGAAAATTAATAAAACATATTTGTTTGTTTACACTGTAACAAATGCTTTTTCGTGCTATGATATTCGTATAAATTTCAATTTCATTCTAATTATTATTTTATATAAACTTTATATTTTTTAATTTTATATATTTTATATATTTAATTTTATATATAATTATATATAAAATTATACAATTTTATAAATTACTTTTAATTATATAAAATATTTTTCCGAGTTATTTTAATATTGTATAAAACACGATCATCGATACCTATTTTTTCATTATATTTCTAAGTTTGAATTATCAAACCGAGCTTGAGTTATTTAGTATCAAAACGTTCACATTAACGTAAATTTGCAGTAAGTAAACAAAAATTTGAGCTAAATTGAGTAATCTTTCTAAGTTAAATACTTTTACTTTATTCTTATAGTTAAATTAACGAGATATTGTGCAAAAGCAGTGGCGACATATAGAAATAATTAGAAATAACTCAAACTGGGTATAACGTGACACTATAAATTTAACAGTGCATGCACAATGTATTCATAAGAAGACATCTAGGATTAAGTTTATCCTAATCTGTTCTAATTTATCCATTTGAAGACAACGGATGTATGGAATGCTATACAAATATTTATCCGTATATTTTTATTAAATTAAAAAAATGCATTTATAGATATATAAATATTAATAATTATCACACATCCGTTACCTCAATAAAAACATTAATTCATCACTCACCAACCCGACGCGCAACAACGGAGTTACATCTGCAACGTCGCTACAATGATTCTGTAATTTTCAAAATAATTTTTATAAGCATAAAATTTTTTAATTCATTATTGAGTTAGACATTTATAAAATAATTATACATTTTTGAAAACAAATATTAATAATTCGTATATATGAAATTACAAAATAATTTTAAAATAATTCTTTTTCTAATTATAATTTTTAAATCATTGTAAAATAAAACTCAAAAATAAATAGAAGAAAGAAATATTAATTTTACATGAGCAAAAAATATTTACCGCAAAGTTGCTCCGCCGGTGCCCGATGCCTCTCCCAGACCTCCTCCTCCTCTCAGAATCGGGTTGACATCCTCTCGCACAGGACACTCGCGTAAAACACTCGCGTAATACACTATAAACGCGCGCGGACTATTCATTTATAAAAGTCTTTCGCGCGATACTACGGCACTCCACGTTTATAAAACCCATGATAATATTGCTATTTCGATCAGTGGAATCAACATCACACGTCGATGAGTACTTGCAAAACACACGATGAATGCCGAACAAGAATTAAGTTCCACACGAAAGAAGACAAAATCGATCATATCGAATTCGTCACCTCTGGTTTACGCCTACATCACGTTTAACATTACTCAATCATATGCCCTAACCATTAGTTCTAGTGAGACACAAGTGGTGCTGTACCACGAGCGATTCGAAGAGGCTGGTAGATGTGACAAGCGCCTCTAATAAAAGAAAAGTTGGTACCGTTGCTGATTGTCTAACAATCTAGACAATTCAAGAAATGGGTTCCAACCCCTAGTCACGAGCTAGTTTTTAAAAAAACCTACTTGAGCTAGGCTCTGACCAAGTCGTTATTAAACGCGAGAGATCATTCGGATGCTGATAGATAAACGCAAAGAAATGAGTGCCCTGACTAGAGTTATACAATTCCTTTTTGAGCGATCCATCAGGGCGGAATAATCTGTAACTCGTTGTGCAATCGTTATGTGCTCATAATGATTGTAACCCGAGTTACAGAATACAGGCCCAGAGACGAATCCGAGTCAATCGATCACTTCTTACTGCTAAGGGCCGAATCGTTTGCCGACAAACAGAGCGTGTCCTCAATTAGCCGACAGCAACAATAATTGCTAAACCGCGCGAACACGCACTGCGAAGTGCGTGACATTACGCGGCCAGCATCACCTCGTATCCGGAGCACTTGGCGTGAGAGCGTTGCAGTGACCGTGACCACCTCAACAATGTCCCAAAGAGAGTTCCGCTTTCCTGTCGCAATATCGAAGATATGATTCCATTGTCGAACTAGAATACCATTCGAATGGGTTTTGTCAAAAGTCCATTAGTCCGATAACTTTAGCGACACTCCCGAAGCAAACGCGCGACGCGACGAACCGGCTGCGGTTCGTTCACTTTCAATTAAATCGGCGGACGAGGGTACGTTAGCTTCCCCGTCATTGGATTTTTACACAAAGAAAACAATTTTATTCGATATCTAAAAATTTATCTAGATATATCGTTCAGATAAATCCGAAAATTTTTAAATACTTAAGGAAAACCGTTTTTTTCACGTATATCCTCCGGGTACTGAGCCCTCTCATCACGTCAAGGTGTACCCTTGAGAGGGAAAATATCATCTAAAAAATGTAATATACAAGGGCTGAATCTCTCATTACGATGTCTGTAAAATATGATTAGAATCAATGTGATGGGCCAGAGATTAATAGAAAAGAACAAATAGTTGCACGTTTTTTATAAGGATCATATAACAAAAGATGCACGAAAACAAAAAATTAATTAAATTATTAATTACATAAACTATATTAATTGTGAAAGCAGAAATTGCGTTATTTGCGTGAGAGTATTTATATTAACGTAGCTTTTTTATGCTCACGTGATACTGCTTGAAGAATAATCGAGCGAGTTATACTCAAGCGAGACAAAAATGTTATATTAAATAAAAATAATTGTCGTCCGTAATTATCGTGAAATAGTAATAAATTATATTTTTCTATCGCGTTTTGATTTCAAATGAATGAACCGTATGAAATATTTGTTACGTGATACATGATTGTCGTCTCAATTCTTTTCTTTCTATGATTAATTAGTCGTGCGAGCTAATTGTATACTTTTATGAGTAATTGTATACTTTTAGTATTCAGTAAAATACAATGTTTCATATTATTTAGTCATTATTTGTCACGATTACGTTTAAAAAAAAACGTGAAGAAGAGCGGCACGCGACACAGTTACCTGCCTGTACGAGCTTTGGTAAGGGAATGACTGCGCAGTAACTACGTGTAAACGTGACGCACCGCCCCGTGCCATTCTTCCCCCTCCCCAAGGTCAATCTTCTATTGAAATATTAACGGATATTACGAAGTAAGTAAAATATATTCTTAAATTTTATTTTTACATTTTTAATGTTCTCCGATTAATAGGCTTTGCACATGGTTTTTGCTCTATTTCTTAGATTCATTCACGCACATACACATCACATGAATATCTTACGTATTTCAATTGTGTTACAATTAGTGATTGTTAGTTTGTAATAATTTTATATTACACAAAATCCACGCAGTGTATACAACATTTTTAACAAAAAAAAAAGATTGACGCCTTGTAGCTTTTTATTACTTTTCAATATTATTCATCTTTATTTAATTGTAAATCATCAGAGAGTGAGCAATAAAAATTGAGATATAATGTTGGAATGTCTCAGAAACACTTCACATGAGCAATTTTGTCAAAAAAAGGATATTATAAGTAAAAGCATTCTTTACTTCTTGCCTTTTGTCGTATTAGTTGATACGAAATATTTGAAATTATAAAATAAATATCAAATATATGTTTTTCAATGTATGTACCACGATATAATTACATTAAATGACATCACTAAATCTAAACTGCAGCCAAGTTTCGAGAAAATCGATATGAAGAGAAATTATTTCCGTGATGAAATGTTAATTGGATTTTAATTTGTTTCATGTAATATAAAGTCTTATTTTATATCTTTTATTTTAAATAAGTCCTTTTAGTCAGGTTGATCGTATTTAAAATCTATTTGAAATATGTATTTTAAATAAAAGAATAAAATATTTATTATTTTTATTGTACTATCCGATAATTCAATAAATTTAAATTCATGCATCGTGCTTTCGATTTGAAAATTGACAATTTTTTAGACAAAGCCCTCGACGTTATCATTCATGATCATTAAAGAAAACAAATATATTGCAAATTATGAGCATTGATCAATTCGCGTTTATTGGTATCTTTTAATTTTCGTGAATTTAATGCGACACCCGGAGCGACTTGTATCACTCACTGTCGTCTCCCTCCAACGTCGCCGAATGAATACCAAAGTGATGACGTAGTCAATCACCTTGCCGCACGGCACGCTTGATGCTCCCCCGCCCCTTCGCTATTTATCGTTCGGATTCCAACTGTCGCGTATGAAAAAGATTCATGATTTATTCGTATTTTACATGATTTTACCGTCGTACATTTCGCGCTTTGCTTTATGCCATCTTTGGCACTTGTTCAATCTTGTATTATCTTGCGTGGTTCTTTTAAACATAATTAATAATTATTCGTGTGGAATATTTTTGATATTCCAATATTATGTCTCAATTTTTATTATTCTTTTTAATAATTTATATTTAAATAAAGTTTGATCAAATATTCTATATATTCTTTATATAAAGATACAAATTTTTTTAAATATTGTGAAACAATTTGAGCTAAATATAGCTTTGACTAAAAGTAATAAATATCTATTAACCATTACTTAATTTTTCAGTTAATTAATTAATTTAAGACACTAATATTACTGTAAATTATTCCGTGTTTCAGATATTCTTTAAATTTATGTATAATGTTCATCATGACTCGGTAAAATAACTGTTACGAATAAAAAATATAAAATAAGTTTCAGAAACTTATTTAAAATATAAAATCGCTCAAATCAGTAAAAAAAAATGATATGTCTTGTTTAAAAAATAAAATAAAAAAATATAAAATAGTTTCCGGAAATTGATTAAAAATATTAAATAAGAAATAAGTCAGAAGTTATTTAAAATAATGAATACTAAAAACTCTTTTATTTTTAGAATAAGATGTGAATGACAAAATTTAGTAATTAAAAAATAACAAAAAGACAGCAAGACGTCAATTTTATTAAAACCACTGTAAATACTGTAAATACTTTTATTAAAAATACTATATACTGCGCGGATTTTATATAACGTAAAGTGGGAAAAATATTTCATATATAATTATAATATTGGATTGTCCGGAAAGTTCGTGCCGATTTTGAAGGAAAATTGAAACGCAGAAGATTTAAATTTTAGTATACATTTATTAAATTATATAGGTTAGTTGGCACGAACTTTTCGGACAATCCATTATTATAAAATTATATGTATAAAATATGTCCATATACATATATAATATTTTTTTCCACAAATTATTACAAACCAATAATCACAAACTAATAATCACTTGTTATAACAAACTAAGATATTCATAAGCTGTGTATGTGCGTAATGAATCTAAGAAATAAAGAAAAAACCGCGTGCAATAAAACCTATTAATCGAGAACATTATAAATGTAAAGAATTTAAGAATATATTATTTTACTTACTTCGTAATACGCGTTAATATTTCGATAGAAGGTTGGCACGCGACCTTGGGAAGAAGGGAAGAATGGTATGGGGTGGCACGGGGTGGCACAGGGCAGCACGTCACGTTTATGCGTAGTTACCGCGCAGTCATTTCCTTACCGAAGCTCGCACAGGTAGGTAACCATGTCGTATGCCGCTCTCGTTACTTTTTGAAATTTTATCGCGAAGAATGCTAAATGTAATACGAAACGTTGCATTTTGTGAATAAAATACAACTGAAAATTTGCATAAAGAAACATAATTTCGTTTTATAAGATATTATAAGATAAATATTATATAAGATCAAATTCACTAAATTAACTTGTTTGAATTTTCAATTCCGTTTATATAAAATTCAACAGAAATTAAAATTTTTTTCGTTCAAAGATCCATTAAACTTCCTACGGGTAGTCAGTACTATCCTGAGGATTTAGTACAGAGATGAATCACATCTACTTTCGACGATACGATTTTATCGATATAGTGTCAGAAAATGTATGTAGTCATTCCCAAACTTAAAATGGATATACTGGCAGTAGTGTACGCGCGATTTCAATGGTAACAGAAAAAAGACCGGCATGGCCTCTCTCAGGTTTCTTTCTTATACAATGCATAATGAATGACAACATTGAATACAATATTTGGAAATGTATTGTATCGATATTCCTGAAATGAAATCTGTGCTGTACAGGTTATCTTATCATACATGTTTCTTATCTCTTTCGAAAGTTCAACTTTTTATCTTAGATGAACGGAAATAAAAAAAGAATAAGAGGCAAAAAAGCAAATGGTAAAAAATAGTAAAAATCAAGAAATAAGAAGAGCGCGTAGTAGATTAACTTTTAATCGATATGTTTCATAATTTTAAAATATTTAGTGATAGCAAACAATAAAAAGTTTTTCGTTACTTCGATGAGGAAAAAGCCCATACACAGTTTATTTTTATTTCATTTAAGTAATATGTTAGAGATCGGTTTCAAAACTTTGGACAGAGAAAGAATTAACAAATCAAATTTGAATAATTCGGAAACATAATTAAAGCGCGAATTGGTTAATTTTTTCTTCATTAAAGATTTTCTGATTTCTAACATCGAAGACACGTTGCTGTGTTCTGTCCCGTGATTGGTCGGTTAATCGATGGCTATATAAAAAAGAAAAAAAGTTTAACGCACGCAAGTGCTTTATTCTTGAAAAATATCGGGTGCTTTCCATTTGGTGACACCAGGAAACATATATATCGTTCTATTTTGTTATTCTCTGAATGATAAGAAAGAAGATAGAATGATATGCTTGTGTCATTTGGAAAGTATCCTTTCTTTTTGCTATAATATAGTATATGTAAGGTATATATTATATAGTATATAGTATTTTCGTATATTTTCGTAAATATGGCGATATTTTTCGAGAGTATGATTCCAGATGAATCTCGAATCTCGGTACAACATGCGAATTGACAAGTGCAGTTGAATGCAAACGCGACTAAAAAAGAAGGGGCACGTCAGGGCTGGTCGGAGTTGATCGGAGTTGATCGACTGTCATCGTCTGACACCCGACTACATCAGGGACAACGACAACGGCGACAAGAGAAGAGAAGAGAAGCATCGGTGATCGGTGAGGAAGCTTCGGTGGTACCGAGTACCGAGCTGCTCCGAGCCGAGCCACTCCGAGCAGTCGGAGGGAGTAGTCCGAGCAGTTCGAGATATCGAATGGGAATGTGACGCGAGCAAAGTGGATTGTGGCCCTCGTCTCTGTCTCGCGCTTTGTCTCACCTTGCACAATGAAAGTACGCAACGTGGAGTGAGTGGGGACACGGTGTTGGCAAAAAAGAAGAGGCGAAAGAAAGAACGAGGCAAAGTGGGAGAGAAATGGTCCGTCTATTTCACCACGAGCCGTCATGGCTGAATCATTGTGAGCATTCATGAGCGATTCTCGTTACATTACCGATAACAAATGACGCCGCGAGTGATTCATTAGGGTGATGAAAAATCGAGGTTGCTGTTTCGATCTCGCGCTTCGACGACGACGTGCCTCTCCGCCGGATCTATCGATTCCGATTTTTGATTCAATTTGATTGAGCCCAGGACGCTGGAGAGCTCCATGCCGAAGCTTCGCCAGAGGGAGATAACAGGGGGTGACAAAAGAGAAGAGAGACGGCGCGGCCGCCGCGTTTAGTGATTTAGTGTGTGTGGTTTATTCGGTGCGCTTTGCGCTACACGATGAACGGGTTAAGTCTGAGTGAACTGTGTTGCCTGTTCTGTTGTCCGCCCTGCCCGTCCAGAATCGCAGACAAATTAGCCTTCCTGCCGCCCGAGCCCACGTACACGTTTGTCGAGGACGAGGGCTCCAAGTTCTCCATTTCTCTGTCGGAACGCGCCGAGTGGCAGTATACCGAACGCGAGAAGGAGTCGGTGGAAGGTTTCTATGCGAGGACGTCGCGCGGCAACCGTATAGCATGCCTATTCGTACGTTGCTCGGCGACCGCGCGTTTCACCATTCTCTTTTCGCATGGGAATGCTGTCGATCTCGGCCAGATGTCGAGTTTCTATCTTGGGCTCGGCTCGCGCATAAACTGCAATATATTCAGCTACGATTACTCGGGTTACGGGGTATCGGGTGGCAAGCCGTCCGAGAAGAACCTCTATGCGGATATCGATGCCGCGTGGCACGCACTACGTACACGTTACGGCATCAGTCCAGAGAACATAATACTCTACGGACAAAGTATCGGTACTGTCCCCACAGTCGATCTTGCTGCGAGATACGAGGTCGGCGCGGTAGTGCTCCACTCACCGCTCATGTCCGGGATGCGGGTTGCTTTCCCAAAAACCAAAAGAACTTGGTTCTTTGATGCTTTCACCAGGTAAGCAGGAAATGTCCCCCTTGGCCAAAACTTGTTTTCATCAGAGGAAGCACGCTACTTCCAAATCAATATATATTTCTCATCATCATTTTTTAAATCAACAATTATTTTTTAATTAACAACCTTTTAACACATCTAGAAATTGTTTTCCATATTGTAATGTACAGTTAACAAGTATGTATTAGAAATTCACAGTGATTAGTAGAAAATCAATAATAGCTTAATACAAAAAATATTTTCTTTTTTTTATAATGAAATTATTATATTATGTTTTTATTATAAAATTATTATATCATATTGAGAAGCTACACAGTGTGCAGTCGACAAATGTATATTCGTGTCACGTGGATATGTATTTATGTAAATGAAACCTACATTTACAACTTGCATTCTTGTCTTGTAATGCGTCTCTCTAATCAGTTTTGTACTGATTTTTTTATGATATCTAATAATGTGTTTATTGCAATCTTGATATTTGTTAGGAGTTTTTTCAAAATGATCTTGGTAATTTGCCATTATGATATCCAACAAGCATTTACCTTAGTGCATTTTAATTTTTTACTAATTTCAATATTTTCAATAGTAATTTGCAAATGTTTTATGAATTCACCAAATGTAATACATCTATTATTCCACAATAAGCTATTTACAAGTTTCACATCATAATTAGATATGCATGGCCAACAAGCATGCTTTTTGTTTTCAACACATTTCCATCCTTATTTAAACTTGTTGTAGTAATAAAAGTACTAGAATTTATGGAAGATTCTTATAAATCATTTTCAAATTTTATAAATTTCAGTCCAGTTATTTTTTATTTATTAAAATTTAATATCTTGAACAGTTGTGGATAGTTTCATCTTCACTCATTGTTGTGTTTACAAAATACATGTGACATTTTGCTATTAGTATAATGAGTGAGGCATAAAAATACTGCATTGCATTGCGAACATTTCAAAAAATACTTCTGTTGAATGGAAAATACAAAATTCTGATTATATATATTTGAATGTCATATTAGTCATTCGACATTATTTATTCTATCTTCACTTTGTCATTCTCTTCTCTTATTTGTTTGCTTTCTTATTATTTTCTATTTGTTAAATAATAATGTATCCGTAAAATGAAGATAACTTTTTTTTTGCGCAAAAGCTATTCTAAATTGAAATAGTTAAAGTGCAGAGATAATAAATTGCAGAAAAATATAAGAAATAAGTAGTATGGAAATTTAATTGTATCTATCAAATTTATGTTGACAGTATAATAAATAAATTCTTTAAATGAATTATATATATATATATATATATATATGTTTTTGACTAAAAAGATATAGTATTGAGATTTTTCAAGCAATATAATTCTGAATAAAAAGATTTTATTTTTAAAATTAATTTTTTGATTAAATTTCAAGCCAATATCTTTTGTAATATTTTTTGTTTTTCATTATATTTATGTAATTATGACATATTTTACATATATGAAAATTATTTAAAATTTATGTCTTTCGTGCTAATTTTTTTGGATATGATTTATTTTTGAAAAAAAAGATTCTATATCACTAACGTAGTGATCGTAAATTTTAACTTTTTATCTAAAATAATTTTAATGTGCTTGTAAATAAATTTCAGAAAAGGAAAATAATAAATAAAGTATAAAATAAAATAAAATAATAAATGAAAATATATAAACAAATTTTCAAAAATATATAGGATTGATAGAAAAAAAAATAGAACTTAACGAGATTTAATATAAAAATTACATTATTGACATTATGATAATGTGTAAATGTAATTTTTCTATATTTCTTTACAGCATAGATAAAGTGCCGAAAGTAACGTCTCCTGTTCTGGTCATTCACGGTACCGAAGACGAAGTTATAAACTTTAGCCATGGTCTGGCTATTTACGAAAGATGTCCACGAGCAGTGGAACCATTATGGGTTGAGGTATTATAAAATAATTAATATTATATCATTAAAAGTATTTAATATTTCCTTGATCTTTTTTTACTCATATTATTGTGTCGTTATGCGGTTTGTTCATATTTAAATTAAAGACTGTTATGTATGAAAAATTTTAAATACAAATGCATACTATAAGCATTGTGATCGAAAATATCCAATGTATGTTCTATTATAAATGTGATAATAATTTTGGGTATTTTTCAGGGTGCTGGGCACAATGATGTAGAGTTATACAATCAATACCTCGAACGACTGAAACAATTTGTAAGCGTGGAATTGATAAACTGACGGCGACTCAGCCTCTCCCAGAGTCAGGGAGGACAGGGAGGGGGCCATATGCATGCGAACAGTCAAGGACGTACCGTTTCCAACAATTCTAATACCATCAGTTCCATTTCGACAAGCTCACCAACGGAGAAGCTTGTCTAGCAGTCGCCTCCCACAGGGGAGAAGACACCTGTCCTTCCCTGTGATGAAGAATCATCTTTTGCCTCTGTAGATGATGTATTCTTCTTTTGCGATCAGCAGCAGGCTGTAAATCAGGAAACTTATTATTCAGATTCATTCAAGAAAACGCGTTCCAAAGACGAGTATCCAAATGTCGAAGGTAATTCGAAAAAATCTAGTGTGAGATCGAACAATAAGAATTCTAAGCAGAAAGATTCTTCTACGTGCACAAAAGACAAAGACCAGAGCAAAAGCACCATCACTGAAAAAGTAACTGATTGTCACAATTTTCAATTGAACCATACTGGAAAGGTCAAGAAACATACCTATCTACCAAAAAATTTGAAAAATCCCTTTGCTCAAAAAAATATTGTTCATAGAAGCTTAAAGAATTCATTTGGTCAAAATCAGAAAAAGACAGACAGTCAAAGAACTCACACAACTTTAATTGATATACTTGTGGAGGATTGTCGACAATGTGCGATTGGAGAGAAATCGGTTGCATCATTTTCTAATGTTTCTAGTGATATAAAAAAAGGTATTACTGATTGCAGAGATACTCTTACTCAGCCTACAGAAAAAAAGTCTCCTGGATCTCGATTGAAGTACAATTGTACAGAGTCGGCGATGGATTCGGTTAACAGTAATAAAGATAGTAGGCAACGTTATTATAATAAAATCTCAATTGTAGATAATATTACAAAGTTCAAAAGGCCCGATACAACACACACAAAGACTACAGAACTCACGAAGAAGTTTCCTTGGAATTGTACATGTACGAGTAAAATGAAGAGAAATCTTGACAAATGCAAAGAACAGGAGAAGAACGATTCTGTCGAAAACTTAGATTCCTATAATGACGCAAAGCAGTTAAAAAAGAAAAAATCTGCTTGCAGTCCATTGAAAAAATTTGGCCGATCATCTCTATCAGTAGGCGCTGACAAAATCACGATAAATTTGCCCAAGTATTCTCCTTGCGCAAGTAGATTAGCTGCAAGCTCAAAAATTTTGTCATCTGATTTAGCAGCAGATCCAGAGAGTCCACTTCACGTTCCACGCTCCAGAAGTCCGTCTCATGTCGATGTACAAACTGAGAAACAAATCGAGAACAACCCTTCGAAGAATTCGGAAAAAACGTCGATACAAGCCAGTTTGTCTCTAAATATACAACAGTTCCAAAAGCCTCGGTATACTCTGCGTAGTAGGAGTGTAGGTGACAGCTGCGTAACGTCCCCAACAAGTGAAGCGACTACCGTGAGCTACTCGCCTACTGGTACAGAGATATTGTCCTTAGAAGAAGTCGGACCGCATACGTCGCATACATCATCGGCCGAAGGTTCTGGTAGTAGTTATTCAGAAGTCAAAGAGAAACCGGATGTTGAATGTTCTGACAAAGTTAGGAGAGCGACTTTGGAGACAAAGTGTTAATGAAACGGGACTCTCGACAACACGTCAAACACGTGTTACACGCCATTCTTTCTTCCACGTATATACGTATTTTACGTAAAACAATCACGCAGTTCCGTACGCCCGCGATAAACCAGTTCGGGCTGTAATCGCGCTAGTGAGAAACTGTACACAGAGGCGAATATACGCGACATACCTTTATAAAATTTATTATATTTCTAGAATCGCGAGAATATATATACTTGTGCATATTGAATATTCTTATCTACATATATACACACACTCAAATGCACGCGTGTTTGCGTGGATATTAAAAGCTGTTTTTGCAAAATAGGCTACAGAACGTTGTTGCGACAAATGTGTCGAGTATTATTATTTTTATTATCCTCCTTAAAATTAGGATAGCCAATGGTTCCCGTGTGTGGTTGTCGAAACATTTCTTTGCCTCGGGAAGTGCGACGAACGTTGATAGGATTGTTGTGAAGAGATATCTCGCTGAACGTCTGTTTTTTCTCAATTTATTAAAAAATTAATATTGACTTTTTTATTCCATTCAAACTTTTAATTCTTTAGCTGTAAAAAGCACATGTATCATAAGAAGAAACTGCCTCTCATTCGCGGAAAGCGTACGATCTCGTAAAATATACATACCCACTATTTAATTCACGGCCGAAATTTTTTTTCGATTCAGGCAAATTTTGTTCAGCGAGAAAATTCGAATTTTTTCAAATGCAAGCTTTTGCGAATGATTGGTATATTCCCGATGCCAATGGTGATAGTTGTAACAGAAATGAGGGCATTTGTTCTTGTACTCCTGATAAAGACCTGAAAAAGAAGAATTGGAGATCTTCCAAGTTTATAAAGATTTTATGCAATGGTCATTGTACAGTTTGGAATTAGCAAACTGAAACAAGAAATTATAATGATGAGCACGCAGTGCGTCCCGCAAGAATGTGTTTGTCGGAAGCTGAATAGGATAAAAAAATTTGTCAACAATAAGAATGCAAATAGCTAGGGACAATATTACTGCCAAACTTGACTATGAATTAATTAATTTCTAAGAAAGTGAGAAAATGCATGAGGACCTCGTCTATAAAGATACGTTTCTCATTAGTATTTTTATATCTCGGTAATGTAAATACAATACACTAAACGATTTTTTCTTTATCGATGTATGCGACAGTATGAGGCATTTGCGTGGAATGCCAATTGCGTAGATAATCGTGAGATGCACTCTTTTGCGTAAAGCAATTTTGCTACTTTTTAAAGCATTCTATAAATTGTTGATACTTTTTACCTGTCAAAATTGTTTATCGGATATTGCTATGTCAATGTTCGCGAAATGAAAAAAGTTTTAAGATTCGATTTTACTTACTAAGATAGGAAGTGATACATCGTAAGTGTAAGTCGGTTTTTACCGTTCAGGCTACTTGTGCCACAATGTCCTCGTAACTTGTTGGAAATATTACAAGCGGAAAAATAACAAAACGCGACAGACATACCAAGAAAAAAAAATAATGCAACCTAGTTACGTAAAAGCAAGATTTTGCTATGCTTCACACGGCATCCTTTTTTTTTACAACAAAGCTTTTTGTTCAATTTACACGGTGATTTAGATATCTATAATAGATCTGATGATGGGGACATTCAAGCAAGAGAGATTAGTGATTCATTAATATTAAGCGTTACAAATTTATTTTTTATTTTTAAAGACATTTTAGTAAAGACAATTTTTTTGACCTTAGAGTTTATTCTTTTTCACTTATTGGAAAATTAAAAAAGACATTGGAGAATTTTATTCTCATAGAAAATTAATTATGAGCTACAAAATACGTAAGAAATAAGAAATTCATACGACAAATAATGCACATCATAAAACAGAACGAAACATATACGCTGTGATACTAAGAAAAATTTCAGAATCTTAGTAAGTAAGATTCAAATTAAATCTTTATTAATTCTTAATAAATAAATCACAACTCTTATTACATTTTTGTTACAATGGGCCTATATCAACTTATTAAACACATTTATTAAATCGAAAAATTCATGTGAAGCAATAATTTTTAAAAAATACTATATTTATATATTTTAAATATAAGGCTTTGTTATTGATATTTTACTTTTAATTATAATAAATTATAATGTTAATACTTTTATATTTAGAGATTTAAATGAGATGATATTTTTGAAAATTTCTTGATATTGAAAATTTAAAGTAAAATATCGATCTGTCGTTTATAATTTGAAAATATTGGGTTTAATATTTCAACAATTTTGCTAAGGAAATTGGTTAAAAAATCTATTGTTAAAAAAATAATACATCAAAAGCGGACATTCTACATTTTCTTAACATGCGTATAACGTTGTTAGGATTGTCATTTATGTAAGTCGAGCAGAATATTTTCTCTCTATAGTCGAAAAAATAATGGCACTATTTATTATCAGTTTATTACAATAAAATGTTGTGTAGCCTACTTACATACATAAAATCTCATAAATATCACTTGAAGCATTCCGCGAAATTAATAGAAATTAATATAGGTATATCATGTCATGTAATGCTTTACACAGACTTATTTTCATTTATATATTCATCAAATTCTTACTTGAATGTCTCCAGATTTCGTTTTCACGAGCGACAATACCCTTATATCGCATATTAACGTTAAATATAGTCGTCGAATTCTGAATCCAATTTATTTAATATGAAAAATCTATTTAATATTGTATGGCGGACTGACAATTATATTATCACATGTGATAATTTAATATGTGATAACATAATGTTGTACGAGGTGCCAATAAGTCAATGTTTTAAAATCTGTTCTGTTTGTATTGTCCAAATCTCTTTCATTTTGCACGGAACATGTACATATACATTAACATGGCCGGCTGTAGAAATTAGTAAAGCAAGATATCCATAAGATATATTTGCAATAATCAAAATTTGAAAAGTAGATAGAAAAAGTGAAAGTGTTTCTTGTGAAATTTAATTATTGATTTTTAATTTAATGAAAATATTAAAATGTTAATTTTTTTCAAGTTATAAGTCATGCTTTGTTATGGACTTTTTCTGAATTAAATTTTACTGAATTAATTTAATGTGGAATATAAAATAGATGATTAAAATAATGATTCATTTTGAAATGGTCTTTGCTTTAAGAAAATTTTAAAAAGCGATTAACTAATCGGAAACATCGAATGTAGAGAAATAAAAAAATCTTTGCACGGCGTTTGTAATAAAAACATTGTTCTAGATTTTATCAAACATAATATGTTCACTTTTTTTCCAATTATTCGACATTCTATAGTCAGAGGCGACAAACTTTCAATGCAGTATTTCGATTATGTAAACCTTTACCAAAATCTACAGCCATTAGTGCAATGTATAGTTATCGATAAAAGTCTACAGAAATATTATTAGGAAAAATATAAATGAAGAAAATGGAGGCAGATAAAAATAGAAAATTGTGAAGCGGCAGAAAACTTAGAGCCGGTCTTGTGCATCCTAGTTCCTGTTATCATGTCTCAATTTATATTATTCAAAGTGTACTCCATATCCTCGTTATTAAGCATTGTGCATCAGTTTTTATTTTTTTTACTCCCAATCGATTTCTATATAACTGTCGCTGTTGATCGCTATTTTTATTGATCGCGATCTCTGTTTCAGTGATATTGATTTAGAAGGCTAAGAGATAAAACTTGCAATAAGGATTGAATTACGTTGTTGTTCATCAGAGAGATTTGTATAATACGCATCGATTTCGAGATACTTGAATTCTCTCTTCCTGTTTTTTTTTCTCTTAAAGTTTAGGATAAACTATATCTCTCCCTCTCTCTTTTTTTCCTCTCTCCCTTTCTCTCTTACTTTTGCTCACGTTTCTTCGCTGTCCCTCTCCTCCACGCACTCGCAAATGATCGACCGGTTTTGAACACTAACTATCGTCTTTCATGATCGCGTCGTCCATCCAGAAAGAACCTGGTACTCTCGATGCTTCAAGCGAGTATCGCGGATTCACGATGCGTTGATATTCGTAACTGTACATAATAGTGTGTAAACTAAGTAATAAGAAAAAAGCAACATTACGTATTCGATGTTCTCTTCGGTCGTGTCTAATGTACTTACAAAGGGGAGAATCCGAATGTTTAAGAACAAAAATACGTTTTGATAGCGAAGATTATAGCTGTGATTGTTGAAGGTAAAAGTAAGGGAGAGGTATTGTGAAAGAGCAAATCTATATATAGATGAATGCGAGAAGCTTTATTATAAACGCGTACGTATGAGAGGAAATGAAAGAAAGAGCAAGAAAGCTTGTTCTCGAACAAGTATCGGAATCGTTTATTTAGCGCATTAGAACATAATTAGGGAAATAAAATAATGACATTTGTTTCTTTATATAAGAACGCGTAGAAAGCGTAGAAACACCGCTAGATATATATTACCCGAATAAAAAGGGTCATTTTAGAGTTTTATACTTCCATCGCACTTGACTTGGGCGTACTATCATCGCGCAGTACTTTACTAATCCTGTGGAAAACGTTAACACAATGTATAATTATGATGTAAATTACATGTTTAAGCACATATTATCAATCCAACGTGTTTTATTTAACCAATGATAACCAATGATGACCTAGGGGGATGATTACGTCTACGATAGAAATTTTGCAAATTAAATGTATATATTATGGTAATTGAGAAATAATTTAGAGCAATATTCAAATATGAAGTATATTCATGTATATTAATTAAACAAGGTTATTTACACAATCACGATGTGGCAAAATTCGTTCACGAAAGATATTTTGTTGTATTTTCTTTAGCGAATATGTATCGTTAAGATAATTTTGTAACAATCAAAACCGTAATACGATTCGAGTAAATTGCATTGCTTACGTAGACTATTCGAACATTGCAGATTTAAACATATCGTCCCGATATTATGTTTGTTTCTATCGGTTTTTTAAAAATATAATGCATGTCTGCGCGTAGATTGCCACCAATGTGCTACTTTATTTCGAAGGTCAATACATTTCTGCGACGAAGAAGAAAACGTTGTGCCGTGTATATAGGTTCACTCCGACCGGCACCTTCGCGACTCACCTGCGCTGAAACCTGATGCCGACGATAAAAATGAAAACAGGTTACACGGCAGCTCGCGCTCGAGTGGCTATGCTGTATCTCCAAGGAATAAACTTGGTCGCTTCAAGGAAGAGGCCATCTTTTTCGTTATCGCGTGCATCCCAAATTAATTGCACTTTCTTTCAATTGAGGAGCAAACATTTTCAAGTTGATTTGTCCTTTACAAAAATGTCGAGGGATCAACGCTTTCAGCTTTAATGTTATAAACGATTGGAAGTGGATAGAAAGCTCTTTTGTAAATCATGTGAAATACGAGAATTGGCAAGGAGTGGACACAGGTTAATGTATACATATACTATATCTGCGAGATCAGCTGTTCGAAGAAAAAAAAAACAAAATGTAGAGATAAACATGAGACAAATGGGTCGGTTGACGCAAATAACAAGACAGTAATAACGCTTCAGAAATACTTTATATTTATTTTATCATAGATTTTTTTCTCAGCTAAATAATAATGCAAGCGGATATAATAGTGTATGCGCCGAATTTTAATGATAATAAACGACACATAATCATTATAGATTATGTGAGTAAACAAACGAAAATCGAAGCGTATTTGGTTTGAAAAACTTAAATTTATAAAATCTCAGATAAAAAAAACGAAAAGATAGATTTTTTTCTTCGAAAGAAAGGTCACTAATCGCAAGACTCCGACGCGGTAATGTATTATATATTACAATCCATAATGGGTGCTTTCTATTTGGTGACACAAGTCGATGCAAGAATAGTGTCTTATAAAATACAAAAAGAAGTAGAACGACGTTTGTGTCGTTAAATGGAAAGTACCTAATAGATTCGGACTTAAAATGAATAATCAGACGATATTTTCTCACTTTTTCAACTTTTCTTTGAGACATTCTTCGCATTAGAGGTTCTAAAATAAAAAAGATTTTTTTCAGGGATTATAAGAAAAAGAAGGAATGTAAAACTTTGCATTTATAAAAATTGTAGTTTTTATCCATTTTGATAGTAAAAAAAATTAGTAATTTAAATCGCATTTTTTTTCTTTACGAAATATCGATGTAATAAGACAAGATCGATATACGATAGAATTAATAAAAAAAAACAGAATAATAAGGGGGGGAAATTTGGCCATTATCATGACGTCCGTAGCCATACAAGTGATATATACTTAGTGTGCAACCAGAGCCTTGCGCTTGCTCTTTGCCACATGCTGCTGTTCATTGTCCAGACTCGATCCCCTGCATGTACTTTTTACATATAGCAGCGCATGTTCACATACAAATACACGCTCGCGCGCGCGTACATAGGCATCTATTACGGTCTGAAATAACTCGTGGCGAAAGAGAACATGCACGCATGATATAACCACGTTATATCGTTTAACATTATACGTGTACATGTTACACGCGTCATCGCTTTGTCTCGTAACGCACGTTCCGTCGCGGAAGCGGAATTATCACTGTAAATTTCGAGGATAAAAAAGTTTCGCTCGCACAAAAAATCTAGAAAAAAAATTCCATACGTAATCGCGTCTCATACGCGGTGAAAGCTCCTTTTTTTTTGCTTTTATAGTTGATTATATCAATCGGTTAATTTTCAGCATTTAGTTCATTAAAAAATTTTTTTTTACATCTGGTAGTATCGCGACTGTAATATAACATAATGATATAATAACAGAGATAAATACATGGACAACACGTTAACTGACGTTGGTAGAATCGGCCCTTAAATCGATTAAAGTAACCGCTGCGGTTAAAGTAATCGCTCATCGAGGATCTCTTTTATGGCAGATCAACGATCTGAAGACGCAGTGCTTCACCGATACGCAAATGACGTGGTCGGGCCACATTTGTCTCAAATTACAAATTAACGAGAAACTCGCTCTCGTATAACGTACGTATGTTGCGATACTTAACACGCGCATTTGTAGACACGTGGTCGCGTAATACGGCTGTTGTCGCGTTTTTAATGCGATATCAAGGATTACGATATACATGCTGCTATCAGGGCGCGGCTATATTAAATGTTTGATTTATATTCGGTCAAATTGTTTGAATTACACGATAACGTATGAGCGTGACCAATTACTTCTCCGTGCTATAAATGATCGGTCAATGTTAATTAATTACATTATTGTCTCGTTACTCGATTAACGGCATCTCTTTAATGTCCCGTTATATGTGAAATTTCAAGAGAAAATTTACATTTTAAATTAATTTCCGTTTTTTTTAATTAGATTTTTTTCCTTGCTTTTACATTTTGACACGCAAAAGGTAAGATTATTAGATTAAGAATAATACAGTTGAAAATTTTGCTGTATACTCGCTTGTATTAATCGCCAATTAAATTAATCAAACTTTGTTACTTATTTTATATTAGTAGCAATAAAAGAAAAAATTATATCGATTATTATTATTGATATTTTGAAGATATTATGTCTGTTTGCGCTGCTTGCACTTTTTGCACACTCAATATCTTTACTTTTCTTTCTTTACCCGAATATGTATTTAATACTAGAAGTACCAATGTATTTATCAAGCGAATAATAGATTACTACTACTGAAAATAAAGAAAGTGGAAAATCAAAACTATAAATTAAAAACACAATATTAAAGAAACAAAAATTTAGAATCCTATCTTTTACACAAGAGATATAATATTAATCTAAAAAGTAGAAATGATTACAATAACGATCGCACGGTTCTCATAACATTAAGTATAACAACATATAACAATAATTGTTATAGACTTGAAATAATACGAACGAATCGTTAGAGTAGAAAAAATTATTATTTTTGAAAGTGCGGATTGTTCAAACGTTGATTTTTCAAAATCGTCCTTGGTTAAGGTAAAGAATAGTGGGAATGGTCACGATAATAAACAAGGTGAATTTGAACCTCGCGTAGCGGTGATACGCGACGCGACGCAACGTGGCAGGAGGAAAGGAGGGAGGATGATTGCGCAGGCGCAGGCGCAGACGCGGCGCGGCGTGACGCGCGGCGAGGTGAGCGGTGACGTAGTGGTAAGTGGATGGTAGTGGGAGGAAGGGGCGGAGGGGGCGGGGGAGGGGGTGAGGCAGAGTGGTAGAGTTCGGTGAGTTCGGTCGTTGGCGGCAGCGGGCAGTTGCGACTGGAGCGGCGTGTGATTCGTGTTTCGTTCCGTCCCGTACGTGTTTTTTCGCGCCGCGGTCGAAGACTCTGCGTGTGCGACGCGTCCGCGTGGCTCACGGTTTCTCTTTTCTTTTCTCTTACTTTTATTTCGCGCACCGGGCGCGTCATCATTAAAACGGCGCTGCGCCGGATTGTTGTGAAACGTAGCAGATGACGCGCGGCCGGCCACGGTAGTTACTGGCAGTTACCGGACGTTATCGAAAGTGACGCAGTGACGCGTTCGGCAAAGGCGGAGTGGTGTTCTAGTGTTACACTTTATTGTGCCAAGCATCGGTTTCTTCCCTCTCGTTCGACGGCCCCTCGCACTCCAGTTTACAATCACTCACTCTCTCTCTCTCTCTC
>NW_012130155.1:542354-553908 GCF_000143395.1 Atta cephalotes | reverse complement strand
CCGCAGATCTCTTCATATTGAAAGCAAAAAATTAAAACCTCCCGCAAATGACGAGAATTTGGCTCGTAAACTGACATTTTCAATCGAGAATAACTTTATGATGCAGACACAAATCGACTAATGTTTCTATGGGGTTATGTTGACAGATGTCCAAGTTTATTGTATGACGTCTATGATCTATTTATTTCGACTACCACTTACCACTAAAGCCATCTATAGGAAAACGGCGGAAGCAAAGTTGTACACCTAATAATTTGCATTATTAGATACATTTTTGACTAGTGAATTTATTTGCAAATTTGTACACTCTTAAATATGAAAGGATTAAATTTAAACCAATTCTTTAAGTTAAATAATTTTGTTATTCTTAACTTCCAAATATATCATAATAAATTATTTTAATTTGAGACATTGTGTTTAAAAATCAAGCACATTTAATCAATTTTTGTGATTGAATTGTCTAGTTTCAATAAATAACGTTAAATATTAACTTTTATATTAAACTACTACTAAATAAACTATTACTAAGTAATAAAATAAAGAGATTAATTAATATTTTTTGAGTGAAACTGATTAACTCTATTATTTTAGTTAAATCGATATACTGAGTAAAAGCAGTGACGACATAGAAATGTTTAAAAATAATTCATTGGGTGTAATTTGACATTATGAATTTAACAAGCATACAGCATTTTGTTTTAATATTTGAAACAGAGTGTGGATACACTCAATCAAAATTGAATCGATATAGCTATTATCGTATAAACCCCTGGCTTCTGTCACTTTGCTCAGCAATTTGGTCTCACTGAGTAGCTACGTCGGCACCTGGATCGAATGCACACCGGTGCACACAACGATCGGTGCAACGTTGCGTTCCGTTGAATGAATTCACAGCTGACTCCATCTATTGCTGAATTGACACTATCGGATATTCGTTCGCATCTTTTCGATTCGTACTGTTCGCGAACATATCAGAAACTAAGAATACCCTGCGGACGCGTATTTGCTTCTTTTCATTTCTCTAACAATAAGTGTTCCCAATATAATCAGATTGCATTTGCTTAAAACACCAGTAGAATACCAAACGCATTATTGAAAATATTCTTGCAACAATCATAGATTAAACATTCATGCAAAGCATACATTTCATGCTCAACATTTTTCATAACATACAATAATCAATATTTTTCCGTTCCTTAACCTTTAGATAGGTGAATTTATTTACAAAATTGTACAATTTTTTTCTTGAGTAACATTTAATATAATTCATTATATTCCTTGTTTCAAAATTACACTATTTCAGAGTTACTATAACAGTTTTTCGTCTACTACGATAATGCCAATATTTAAAAATTGACAAATCTCGTAAAAGCTTTTCTTTTAGAGATTTGTTACATAAGACTTTCCCTTTATTCACTAAATTAGATTTGATATCAGAAATTCAAAGTTCAAAATAGTAGATCGCAATATGACAGTTTAATGAATAAATTTGAAACTAACAAAGATATTTTTGATATCGGTATGTATAAAATTTTGAGAACGTATAAAATGAAATGATAAATTGAAGACATTTGTACTATAATACACAAATAAAGTGCAAATAAGCTTATTATAATATATAAAGATAATGCGTAAGTTTTCATTTGCAAATATATGTAATCGCGTGGTAGCCGCGTATCGATTAATTTTAATATAGAAGTCCGACAGAACAAGTATTAACGATAAGAGTAAGCATAGAAATTGCAATATGAAAGATAGAACAGTGTCACTATAGTGACGCTTCTATCCTGTAAAGATTAATATTCGAGTTAACATTACAATACTTTTATGTATAAATGAATGTATAGAGCGAACTTGTTAGAGAATACTTAACTACATCGAAGTTTCTCGATTTTTTTGATACGGGCATTTCTTCAATCTGAAGGAATCGTTTGTTTTAGTCGATCGAGACATATAGGGAGCGAAAAATCGCACGTTGACAAAGAGCACGTCCAAAGTTTCATCCGTACATAGTATGGTATAACAGGCGTCACTGCGTTTATCAGCTAGTTACTACAGAGTGTCGCGAAATCAAAACTATCGACGAAACTTACCGCATGCGAGTAGAGTTCGCCCGCAAAAGTTCGCCCGTCTACCTCTGTGTAGTACAGATGTCCAATTTTCAAGTAGACTCTATCGAAAATGTTCGATTGGTTATATACGTGACACAGGTATCAGTTCCTTGAACTTCTGCTCCGTCAGATATCGTATATGACACCTCCTTTACCGTCAAGTCAGTGAAATGTCCGTACAACTATGATGGCAACTACGTGGTACGATTTTAACTTGTCAAATCGCTCATCAATCATATATTTTCTTTAATTTTTCAGAGAAGCTAAGTAATAATCAGAGTTTGAAGTTACCTCCGTGCAGTTAGACATCCTAATTACCATTATCCAGTTTGCCTTCGAGACAACATACCGTAAGCTCATTTGTATTCCGAAGATATACGAGAATATCTAAGCGAATCGTACACAACAAATATATTAGCAGATAACTGTGACAAACTTACAAACACACATGACTATGTGAATTCCAATAAGCCTTACTGTCAACTGCGACAAAACAGAGAAGTTATAAGCTAACTATTGCGAGAAACGCTATAAGTATAAAGAAATAAAAGCTCATATCATCATCGATGAAGTAACTTATTAATTGTGCTCGTTCTGAAAAACTAATTTTGTTAATTTGTTTTATTTTAATAAAAATTATTCGAATTTCTGACGTACGTAGAAATTAGAGTAATGATTATTTTACATTTTAGAAGAATGAACTTTAATATATTTCTATAATTAATGCATATATAAGCAGATTAGATTTCTCTTTACATAAATTCGACAAATTGCATCTCTACCAAAGAAGAACTCGAATGTGTAACAGATTATAATATATAACTGATATTATAGACTGAAGATCTCACGGTTCTTTTAGAGAAATTATGGAAATGCTCGACTGATTTTATTTACTAGAAGAAGTACATAGTAAAAGAGAAACGTGTGCTGTTTACTTCATGAGCACATCTTTCCATGAATAAGTGTACTTTTCGAAGGTTGAGTTTGCGCATGTATTAATTCTTTAGTATTTTCAGTATATTCGTTCTCTTGCTGTCGTCAAAATAAACTCTGTCCGGTGAAGTGGCTCGATAATATCGATTCATTTAAACAGCTGAAATGAGAGATCACATATATGTTTGCATTTTTTTTTTAATCACGATAAGTTATTTTAATTCTGGGCTTGCATAACGAATTTAATGTAGTTCTTTGTTATACATAGATTGTATAAAATAATTTTATTTAAAAATTGTAATATTTCCATATTTTTGCGTATATTACCTACTACATTTTTCACTTCTTCATTATACGTTTTTATCAGATAATATAACTTGAATTGCTCATTTCATTAGGTCAGTAAAAAGTAAAAATAAGTTTTTTGAATAAGTAATTGAAGATAAGAAAAGTAAAGAAGATTTACATTTTCCGCAGAATACTATTTCCATTAGTGAATCATATTTGAATATCGCTTCAGCATAAATTGTTCGCATTAAATGTCGGCGGTACTGACTGATGTAAGTTGATCTGATTATCATTATAATTAGCATGGTTTACACAAGTAATGCGACTGATGATGTACTGCCAGCGACATTTCGTCGCACCGAAATGTATTTCGCTATTCGCAAGTAAGAAAGGGTCAGGATTAAACAATTCAGACTCATGCTGCTTGTTCTGGATGATGTTCTAATTGCCGTTATCCACTTTACTCGTGAAGCGACACGCTACTGGGTAATTTGTATTCCGGTCTACGAAAGGGACCACAGACGCGTGAGAAGAGATCGAGAGGTGGCAACGGGAGAGGAAGAGATAGAAGGAAAGATAGGAGAAGAGGGTGAAAGATAGGGAATGTGATAAAAGATGGATGAGTGCGACAAGGTCGGATAACAGGCTGAAGCAAGGCTGCTCAGGGAATGAGGGAAACTTGTAAAGGAGTGACACGGAATACGGCGTTCACCATACTTCCGACTATGTTCAATGGCAAAATTATGCGAGTACAGTCGAAACGAGATTCGTCACGAAAGGCTCCTACTGTGCCGATGGCCATATGGTTAGCAATTCAGTGGATGTTGCCGGAAACTTACGATGCGGATGCGCCCGTGGCGACTTCCACTTCCGCAATTAGCATATCTAACGATAACGACTTCTTGAACGGCTTGTTTATCATTTATTATGCCTGGCAACATTTAGAGGCAATACTGTGAAACGTTAAACTGAATTTTATTATGTCGTTTTCTTTCAAGGAGATATTCCTAAAAGTATCTTTGCTTTAAAGTTCACTTGCCTTATGATATATTTGATTACCAGGAAAACTATTGAGTTTTTAATTCTTTTAGTTCTTTATCTTTTAAACATTTGAACATGATATCTCGAGATTTTTAAAAACATTTTTTCGGCAAAAATATCTCAAGAAGTTTTATTCGATTCTCTCTTCTACATTTGATGATAGCGATTTCTTTAAACTCAGGCCATTCAATATATAAATGGGCAAGCTTACGTTAAAAAAAAAATTAATAAATCAGAGATTATCTCATATTCAAGATTTTGTAAATTCAAGGTATTATTCTAGAATAGAATTAATAATCTGTTTTCTACAAACTGGTTTCCCAAGGCTATGTATAAACAAAATAAAAATGAATAAACGGTCATAAATAATGGATAAAGTTTATATATGGCATAACTTGTTTTTATTGATTATATAAATATAAATGATTTAGATATTCATTACTCTAAATTTAACTAAATTAATAAATCAATACACTATAGGTATGTTATGCACAAGATATTACAAAATAATGTATGTAAGAAAAATAAAGATTTTAAAAACAATTTAATAATATTCAATGTTTTAACATGTGCAATTGATTCTTGATATCGAAAACAAAATATTTTTAGGGAAAAATATCTACGATGTATGCATTAATTCGTTATATGTAAAACATACCTAAGCGCATAGTTAACTTGTTTTTCCTAACACATATTTTCTTGATATACGTTGCAGCTTGTAAATGAAAACAGCTATGGAAATTCTTTCGGGTTACTTCATTTTCATATTCACATAATTTCACGAAAACACTGTTAATTTTCACAAAATCCTGATACACCCCGATGTCTTACATTAAACGGTAACCATCTTATTTCAAGGTAGAAGAAACAGAAAGCGGAACACGGTGAATTTACTGCTATGTATTGTGGTGTGGTTGCCGTAGAAGCTTCGAACACGGCACATATTTCTGACCACAGGAAGAGTTACGAGTTCGACGTGAGAGAAACTACTAGTTGTAAAACCGCGAAATTAAAAGAAGCGGAAAAATGCCAATTTGATTTGGAAAATTCAGTGAAATGAAGCGAGCTGATATTGCGAGCCGATAAAAAATTATGCGAAATCGTAAAATTCAATACCAAATATTAATATTAATATTTAAATTTTTTAATCAAAAATTTTCTTGTCTATTTAATTTTCCTGTATATTTGATGTACTACTTTGCGAATAATAATTGAAAGCAGACATTTAATTAACTTAACCTGCGCATTAAATATTTAAATTTACAATCTGCGAAACAAAAGTATTCGCTTTCGTATTTTCTATATTTTATTTAATATTTTTTAATTGTATACGAAATTAATTTTTCTCTCTCTCTCTTTCTCTCTTTAAATATTTTAATTAATTAAAAGAATTAATTTATATTGATGAGAATATTTAGAAAAATTTATGAAATGTAAAAACATTGAACACTTGATTTCCAATTTAACGAAATGTAGATTCCTTCGACAAATAAATAAATATGAAAATAAAATAATTTTTAATCAATCTTCAGAAAAACTATATAATTATTATTAATCAATTGCGTTTTATTTATTTTAAACAATTATACAAAGCACAAATGAAAATTTTCTTATAATGTTTCGCGCTTTAATGTTTTTCTGTAGAATAATTATAAGTAAATCATTATTTCGAATACATTTTAAAGGGCTAACAAAATGAATTGTGTAATATAGTCAATATCAAATTCGTATCGTAACCTTTTCAATGTCGAAATAACATCATCGAACATGTTAACTAGCTTGCAGCCCCACGTGTAGCTGTCAGATTCTGGGAACGCGCTTCTGTAGCGAGACCAAATAATTAATACATTCACAATGTTGATTTACGTATGGTGTGTACACGGTGTGCGCCATTCAATATTCACACGGTACCGTCAAGTTTGCATCGATAAGTTGTCACTTACGATCGTGCGTGCTACTTCTGTGTGCAAATGTGAATTCGCTTGAAATTACACTGTATAGCGCATGCATGTGTAATCCAATTGAACATCTAAGTAGAATAAAATGGAACACTTTTTATTATCTGATTAACTAATCTCGTACATAATTAAATAACGAAAAGGATAATTTTGCTAAAATATCTAAAAGTTAATTGAATACAGATCTGCAAATACTTTTGGTAGGCTATTAAAATAATTACGTGGGACGCCCAGATGTTACAACAATTAGGTAGTTAATTAATTTAAAATTTTTATTTATTCTCTTACAATTTTATCGAAAATATAGACTTTTTCTGAATAAAATAAACTTCGACTTTGTAATACTGTAAAATGCCAACCTGACTTAGAAAATGTAATAAAATGAAACGAGTCGGTATTTGATAAAAAAATTACGTAAATTGTGAAATTAAATACTAAATATTAGTATGTTAAATTAGAAATTTTTTTTTCTATCTGTTTTTAATTGTATTACTTATCTTGTTTTTAATTGTATTACTGCAAAAATTTTGATATCTATGTAATCAGTTTGAATATTCTATATAATTATTTTAATAATCTAACAAAATTATTTTCAAATCTATATATAAGTTTTTTTGGATATTTTAACAAAACTGTTCTTTCCATCTAATGAAGAGAAAAAAATAAATAAACTTCATAAAGTTTTTTATTTTCAATTTAATAACCGATCTTTCATAGGAATATTTATAACAATATCACGTAGACTATAAAGAATTATAGAGTAGGTAATGACTTTAACGTATAAGCCTGGCATACGTCATAATAAGGTTAGCACAGTAGATAGATTTTCGAGCAATTTTCAGAATCCTATTCTCATTAGCTCTTAAACGGGATTACAAAGCTGGAATCACGCTAAAATTCATTTGCCGTTCTTGTTTCACGGTACCGGAGACTCTTTATTCGAGCGTGAGTCGCAATTCCGTCTGTAACACGGAACGTAGAGGAAAACAGCCGTCACACGCTGGATATCTCGACCCAGCGTTCAAGACAAACAGTGTGGAAAATGAATTTTTCTGTTATCTTTTTTTAAAGACTCATTTTCTTCTCTTCTTCCCTTTCGTGATTTGTACTGAATTGCTTGCAAATTAACATCCTGGAACGAGCACTATCGGGCGTGAGACTAGTTGTCGTCGCAAATACACGGACGAATGAGGATGGCAGATTTTTGCTGTGGAGAAGAATGAAAGGAAAACTCTCGTACACGAGAGATGAGAATTTTAGTTCATGCATACGCGGAAGTACGGGAAAATGCAATATTTCATTAAGGATTTCGCAATTACACGTCCGTTCGGTATGCTCACGAAATACGAGAGATTCGCACAGTTAAAAATTGGGAACGCTTGTTAATGTATGCATAATCTGATTTACAGCGTTGCATTAAATTACGGAGTCTTTGTATCTCTCGCGAAGCAAGATACAAAATTGTGATGATTGATTAAACGATAACGTTATCCAATGTGATTGTTCGATATCATTTTATTTGATATATTTCTTTGACGCATCGAGAACCGACGCGCGGTTTAGGAGGTATTCATTGTAAAATAATATCGACGGAGAAACGGATGAACGACGGGACGTATAATCCGGTTACTCGCTGATTGAACTTTCATAGAGATGCAAAACTGTACTGTATTAAAGCAAAAGTGGGTGATATTCCGGATTGCGCGCCACGAGAAAGTAATTTCGGGAAGCTGTGCCGCGTTACACGGTCGCCGTGAATCCGCACAAGTTCCGCGCAGCCAATTTTTTTTCTCGCGCAAACAATGCAAAAATCCATTACCGAAACGCTGTCAACTTTTACGTCACAAAACGATTGCTCCCGAAAATTTGACACCATATCCTGGTCATTCGTTTTAAAAAGAACGCGGAAAACGTTTTAAAAAGAACAAAATAATAATGATTTCATGTATTTCTCAGGATTATTGTACTAAACTGCTTTGTGCAAATATTCGATCGATCGCACATAATTGCATATATATTTAATCATTACATGTTCTGTATTTTACGTCTGCTCTACGTCGATGCATGATTAACTTATTGCATAAATGCGTAACGTACGCTGTTCATGATGGACGCCAATCAAATAGTATATTATGTATGTTAAATTCAGTGTAGATATTAACTTTCATAGAGATAGGTATAAACCATTTCCTAATTTTCAAATTTATGTGAATAGTATCTATATTTTGCAAAAATTTTGATTGATTAATTATACATTTTAATTAGACTTATCTTATTTTCTTAATAAATGTGGTGTACAGTCATATCATTATAAATTACCGTAATTCCATAACCCAGTGTTGTAATTGTAATATAGTGCATATTAGTATTGCTCACGGTGAACGTCGTTAGCAGGCAGCGACTTGAATGCAAATTAAAAGTAAACCGAGATGATTAATTTTGCTCGGGCAACAATTACGATGCTGTCTTCGTGCTCTGACACAAAGAAGGAGCACGAGCGATTCAATAACTTGGCGCAAATTATAACTTGTTTTTAAGCAAATCTGACAGTTGTGTATAATAAAATATCAAGAACGCTAAGAAATAACAGAAGCTGTCACGACTATTACGATTAAATAGAAAAAAAGAAAGAGAGGAAAAAAAGATGTTCATTTAGAAAAATGTATATCTTACGACTATACCAATTATTTTTTAAATAAATATTTTTATAATTGCCTTTACAAATTAAAAAATCCTTTTTCACAATTAAAGTATAAACGATAATGCAGTCCAAACTAGTTGACTTTATGCAAAAGAAAAAAGTTGGAAAATTACAATTTTGTTATTGTAATATTGTTATATTTCCGGCGTCGACTCGTAATAATATTTGTTTTATATATAAGTTTTATATTTTGCACGTATAAAACAATTCTTGGACTAGGAATTTACATGTTAAATTCTTAGAATTAGGTTGCCTAATGAAAGATTAGTTAAAAAATTTGTACGTATGTATGTGTGCGATATTGATAGAGTATGTTGTATCAATGATATATAAACGTACTACGTATGTAAGGGCCATCACACACAAAATAAGCTGCATAATCAACAACTTAAGGCCGCTGGATTAATGAATCTTATGTAAATCAATATGGCGTTTTTATGTCGGATGCTTATTGTTCCAGTGGCCTTACATGCTATGACTATGCAGTTAAAGACCATGGTACACAGAAAAACTTAGACTTAAGCAGTAAGGAAATCAACATGTTGGATTCGTTACTGCTTATGTTATGATCTCTACTGTGATTGATCAATTCGCTTAACTACTTAAGTCTTATGTCTTAAATTTTTTTATGATCTTAAATCCTATAATATTAAATCGATAAAACAGACAACTTTTTAGGAGTTCTTTAAACGATCATGCTGGATCTTTAGCGTTTAAATAATTTGGTATGAATTTATATACAATTTCAATCCTGCAAACCGCGCACTAAATTTAATTTTCAGTCTTGAAATACGATCCTAATAGAACTAGAGTATCATAAATAAATTGGCAAACAATTTAATAATATTGGTGCGTAGATATTTTAAAAGAATATTAACCCTTACCTTACTAGGTACAATTTGATGCCTCATCTATATTAACGAAAGCATTAAAATTCATCCGTTTTTTTCACGTCCGTTTTTTATTCAGTCAATGATTAAAAAAAAATCTCTAAAAATTCATCAACATACTTTCTAAAATAAATATTGGCACTTCATTTTGGAAAATAATAAAATGTAGTATAATTTATAATTATCAAAAGACGCAAAGAAACTTGCACGAACAGGAATCGCTCGGTAACTAGTAACTTCTCTTAATAGAGTAAGGGTTAATAATCTGAAATGTATATCTTTGCTGTAATACAATGCAGAGAAAACAGATAATTAGCTGCAAATGATATCGACAATCGCACATACAATTTACATAGCTTGACTTAAATGCCGTATGACATTACACGGTAGTGTTATTCAGGGATCGGGAAACGGTTTGAGATACGGAAATCGATCGACCACGATACGTATATACCGTGGTTATGTCATCCTTGTTCAGTAGGCTTCAAACTCCCGTTGATCCGTGCGTTGAAAAGCTCATAAGCTTCCCGGCTACCTATGGTTGAATTCGAACTACATGGCTAACGTAGATTGTGGAGACCATTGAGCGAGTGGATAAGCGCGGACTACTGAATGGTTCTCCGTTTCCGCAAAATCGTCTAATCATACGTATCTATCTCATGCAGATTAAATGGTGAGACGAGATTCAATGAGGTCAATGTTGATGAATTGAGCAAATTTGTGTGTTGTTTAAAATTACATTGCATCGATAAGGAAATGAGAAAAAAAACGAAAGAAATAGATAGATAGATAAATAGATAATGGCATTTATTAATATTCTAGGACGAAGAAAAGGGCGACTTCAAGGAAATCGAAAAAGAAAAAAATAGAAGAAAGCAAAGGAATTAAAAATAACAAACTAAAATAACAAAAGAAAATAGCAAAAAATAATACAAATAAAATAAAGAAATAAAAATTACATAGATTATAAAAGTGAAAAAAAGAAAACACAAGATAATGTATAAGATAATGCATACAGGTGTATGTGGAAAATGAAAGGAAATTGCAAAAAATTAGCTTGACTCACGCTATCATAGATAACAGAAAAAACACGTTTTATGCTAAGTGTCTTTGATTTTCTGGTCGTAATTGGAAGCGAGTTCTACATTGTGGTGCCAGCGTAATGAAAGAAGCACTGGTAGGTAGAGGTTCTATAGGAAGAGAAAGCTCTAAAGAAGTGGTACAAGGATTGATGGAGGTTGAAAGCAATGCAGGAAGAGATACCGGAACGAATAATGGAAAATAAAGAAACAGCAAGTGAGAATTGAGATAGGTTTTTCTGTCATTTGCGGAGAACTACCTCAGCGCATCATAGTAGTGCGAGATGTGCTCATCTCTGTACAAGTTGAAAAAATGAAACGCATGCAAACATTAATTAATCATTTAAGCATGAGTTTCTATTGATTAGTTAGGTTACTAAAAACTACAGTGCAGTAATCAAAGAAGAGAAAAATAAAGAGAAAGAGAGGACATGAAGTATCCAATGAAATAGCAAAACTGTCTCTATTTTTTATTATATCTACTCAAAGAGAGAGAGAGAGACAGAGAGAGAGAGAGAGAGAGAGAGAGAGAGGAGGGGGAGGAGAGAGAGAG
>NW_012130155.1:540513-541751 GCF_000143395.1 Atta cephalotes | reverse complement strand
AGAGAGAGAGAGAGAGAGAGAGAGAGAGAGAGAGAGAGAGAGAGAGAGAGAGAGAAGGGGGGGGAGGGGAAGAAGAGGAATAGGGAAAGAATTAAACTTCTTGATATAAAAGTCTGCAGCTTTTTTATTAGTCTAGACGTAATTTTGACGCGATTGACAGTATGACATTATGAAGTTAAAATCATATTACAAAACGATGATTAAATTTATGGACGTTGATAGGATCTTGAAAATCTAATAGAGTCATGGAAACTTAAATGGATTGTAATTAAATACAAAGTTATCCTGAGAAAGAAAGAGCATATTGGCATATTGTGCTGAATTTAATATTTGGCATATTGCGTTTGATGAATTGTATCAAATGTCCTAAAATAATAATTCATCTTCATTCCTTTCAAATATCGTGATACATTCGGGTAGAGGAATTGGACGTGCTAAAAGTATTGGGCTATTGAATTAGAAATATTAGACTTGGGAATGAAACAACGTGGAACGACAAGGTCTAGCACGGGGTCAATCACTCACGAAAGCTTCTCTCTAGTTTTAGACGTTGATGAATTCTCGTTCGCTAAAAGGTACACGGCCCAGTGACGCATGTGTGCGTGGGAATAACTGCGTATCGCATATGTGTAGACACATACACAGGTTAAAGGGCACAAGAGGATATAGGACGGTATGATTAATCATCCAATCTTTTGACAAAAAGAGGAAAGCTTGTCGGATTTTCACAGCGACGGTGTCTCCTCCGCCTGTCACTGAAAAAGGGTGAAAACCAGCTGATAAAATGCTCATGCGCAACAACTTTGATTTGTTTATAATTGAGGCTGTTTGGCCTCAATACGAGAAAAAATTCCGTACTCTTTTAATATGCCAAATTTACAGGCTTGAGTTAAAAATGTTTACAGCTGATGAATATTTTGAATATTAATTAAATTATCGTTACATTGTTGTTTTTATGTTGCATTAAACTTTGTTATCATTAAACAATCGATTTCTATCACACTGACGTTTTGATTAATTACGAATGTAATACAATTCAACAAATCTCTGTCAAACTTCTGCGAAACATCTGCCAATAATTTGTAATTTATCAGAGAGCGAGAGAGAGGAGGAAGGGAGGGAGAGAGAGGAGGGGGGGGAGAGGGGAGGGAGAGAGAGAGAGAGAGAGAGAGAGAGAGAGAGAGAGAGAGAGAGAGAGAGAGAGAGAGAGAGAGAGAGAGAGAGAGAGACGAGACGAG